>NW_026290840.1:0-47500 GCF_023373465.1 Oncorhynchus keta
GTAATATTATAATAGAGACGGTAGATCTAGCTGGTCTGTCATAATATAATAGAGACAATAGATCTAGCTGGTCTGTCATAATATAATAGACACAAAGAGACAGTTGATCGAGCAGGTCTGTCATAATATAATAGACACAAAGAGACAGTTGATCTAGCTGGTCTGTCATAATATAATTGAGACAGGAGATCGAGCTGGTCTGTCATATTATAATAGAGACAGTAGATGTAGCTGGTGTGTCATAATATAACAGAGAATGTAGATACAGCTGGTCTGTCATAATATAATAGAGACAGTAGATCTAGCTGGTCTGTCATATTATAATAGTGACAGTAGATCTAGCTGGTCTGTCATAATATAATAGAGACAGTAGATCTAGCTGGTTTGTCATAATATAATAGAGACGGTAGATCTAGCTGGTCTGTCATAATATAATAGAGACAGTAGATCTAGCTGGTTTGTCATAATATAATAGACACCATAGATATAGCTGGTCTGTCATAATACAATAGAGACATTAGATCTAGCTGGTCTGTCATAATATAATAGAGACAGCAGATCTAGCTGGTCTGTCATGTTATAATAGAGACAGTAGATCTAGCTGGTCTGTCATAATATAATAGAGACAGTAGATCTAGTTGGTCTGTCATGTTATAATAGAGACAGTAGATCAAGCTGGTCTGTCATAATATAGTTGAGACAGTAGATCTAGGTGGTCTGTCATATTATAATAGCGACAGTAGATCTACCTGGTCTATCATAATGTAACAGAGACAGTAGATCTGGCTGGTCTGTCATGTTATAATAGAGACAGTATATCTAGCAGGTCTGTCATACTATAATAGAGACATTAGATGTAGCTGGTGTGTCATAATATACCAGAGACTGTAGATGTAGCTGGTCTGTCATGTTATAATAGAGACAGTAGATCTAGCTGGTCTATCATAATATAATAGAGACAGTAGATCTAGCTGGTCTGTAATATTATAATAGCGACAGTAGATCTAGCTGGTCTGTCATAATATAATAGAGACAGTAGATCTAGCTGGTCTGTCATGTTATAATAGAGACAGTAGATCTAGCTGGTCTGTCATGTTATAATAGAGACAATAGATCTAGCTGGTCTGTCATATTATAATAGAGACAGTAGATCTAGATGGTCTGCCATAATATAATAGAGACAATAGATCTAGCTGGTCTGTCATAATATAATAGACACAAAGAGACAGTTGATCTAGCTGGTCTGTCATAATATACCAGAGACTGTAGATGTAGCTGGTCTGTCATAATATAATAGAGACAGTAGATGTAGCAGGTCTGTCATAATATAATAGAGACAGTAGATCAAGCTGGTCTGTCATAATATAATAGAGACAGTAGATCTAGCAGGTCTGTAATATTATAATAGAGACAGTGGATCTAGCTGGTCTGTCATAATATAATAGAGACAGAAGATCTAGCTGGTCTGTCATAATATAATAGAGACGGTATATCTAGCTGGTCTGTCATGTTATAATGGAGACAGTAGATCTAGCTGGTCTGTAATATTATAATAGAGACAGTGGATCTAGCTGGTCTGTCATAATATAATAGAGACAGCAGATCTAGCTGGTCTGTCATGTTATAATAGAGACAGTAGATCTAGCTGGTCTGTCATAATATAATAGAGACAGTAGATCTAGTTGGTCTGTCATGTTATAATAGAGACAGTAGATCAAGCTGGTCTGTCATAATATAGTTGAGACAGTAGATCTAGGTGGTCTGTCATATTATAATAGCGACAGTAGATCTACCTGGTCTATCATAATGTAACAGAGACAGTAGATCTGGCTGGTCTGTCATGTTATAATAGAGACAGTAGATCTAGCTGGTCTATCATAATATAATAGAGACAGTAGATCTAGCTGGTCTGTAATATTATAATAGTGACAGTAGATCTAGCTGGTCTGTCATAATATAATAGAGACAGTAGATCTAGCTGGTCTGTCATGTTATAATAGAGACAGTAGATCTAGCTGGTCTGTCATGTTATAATAGAGACAATAGATCTAGCTGGTCTGTCATATTATAATAGAGACAGTAGATCTAGATGGTCTGCCATAATATAATAGAGACAATAGATCTAGCTGGTCTGTCATAATATAATAGACACAAAGAGACAGTTGATCGAGCAGGTCTGTCATAATATAATAGACACAAAGAGACAGTTGATCTAGCTGGTCTGTCATAATATACCAGAGACTGTAGATGTAGCTGGTCTGTCATAATATAATAGAGACAGTAGATGTAGCAGGTCTGTCATAATATAATAGAGACAGTAGATCAAGCTGGTCTGTCATAATATAATAGAGACAGTAGATCTAGCAGGTCTGTCATAATATAATAGAGACAGAAGATCTAGCTGGTCTGTCATAATATAATAGAGACGGTAGATCTAGCTGGTCTGTCATAATATAATAGAGACAGTAGATCTAGCTGGTTTGTCATAATATGAGACAGTATATCTAGCTGGTCTGTCATGTTATAATAGAGACAGTAGATCTAGCTGGTTTGTCATAATATAATAGAGACAGTAGATCTAGCTGGTCTGTCATAATACAATAGAGACATTAGATCTAGCTGGTCTGTCATAATATAATAGACACAAAGAGACAGTTGATCTAGCTGGTCTGTCATAATATACCAGAGACTGTAGATGTAGCTGGTCTGTCATAATATAATAGAGACAGTAGATGTAGCAGGTCTGTCATAATATAATAGAGACAGTAGATCAAGCTGGTCTGTCATAATATAATAGAGACAGTAGATCGAGCTGGTCTGTCATGTTATAATAGAGACAGTCGATCTAGCAGGTCTGTCATAATATAATAGAGACAGAAGATCTAGCTGGTCTGTCATAATATAATAGAGACGGTAGATCTAGCTGGTCTGTCATAATATAATAGAGACAGTCGATCTAGCTGGTCTGTCATGTTATAATAGAGACAATAGATCTAGCTGGTCTGTCATATTATAATAGAGACAGTAGATCTAGATGGTCTGCCATAATATAATAGAGACAATAGATCTAGCTGGTCTGTCATAATATAATAGACACAAAGAGACAGTTGATCGAGCAGGTCTGTCATAATATAATAGACACAAAGAGACAGTTGATCTAGCTGGTCTGTCATAATATACCAGAGACTGTAGATGTAGCTGGTCTGTCATAATATAATAGAGACAGTAGATGTAGCAGGTCTGTCATAATATAATAGAGACAGTAGATCAAGCTGGTCTGTCATAATATAATAGAGACAGTAGATCTAGCAGGTCTGTCATAATATAATAGAGACAGAAGATCTAGCTGGTCTGTCATAATATAATAGAGACGGTAGATCTAGCTGGTCTGTCATAATATAATAGAGACAGTAGATCTAGCTGGTTTGTCATAATATGAGACAGTATATCTAGCTGGTCTGTCATGTTATAATAGAGACAGTAGATCTAGCTGGTTTGTCATAATATAATAGAGACAGTAGATCTAGCTGGTCTGTCATAATACAATAGAGACATTAGATCTAGCTGGTCTGTCATAATATAATAGACACAAAGAGACAGTTGATCTAGCTGGTCTGTCATAATATACCAGAGACAGTAGATCTAGCTGGTCTGTCATAATATAATAGAGACAGTAGATGTAGCAGGTCTGTCATAATATAATAGAGACAGTAGATCAAGCTGGTCTGTCATAATATAATAGAGACAGTAGATCGAGCTGGTCTGTCATGTTATAATAGAGACAGTCGATCTAGCAGGTCTGTCATAATATAATAGAGACAGAAGATCTAGCTGGTCTGTCATAATATAATAGAGACGGTAGATCTAGCTGGTCTGTCATAATATAATAGAGACAGTCGATCTAGCAGGTCTGTCATAATATAATAGAGACAGAAGATCTAGCTGGTCTGTCATAATATAATAGAGAAGGTATATCTAGCTGGTCTGTCATGTTATAATGGAGACAGTAGATCTAGCTGGTCTGTAATATTATAATAGAGACAGTGGATCTAGCTGGTCTGTCATAATACAATAGAGACATTAGATCTAGCTGGTCTGTCATAATATAATAGAGACAGTAGATCTAGCTGGTCTGTCATAATATAATAGAGACATTAGATCTAGCTGGTCTGTCATAATATAATAGAGACAGTATATCTAGCTGGTCTGTCATGTTATAATAGAGACAGTAGATCAAGCTGGTCTGTCAGAATATAATGGAGACAGTAGATCTAGATGGTCTGTCATAATATAATAGAGACAATAGATCTAGCTGGTCTGTCATAATATAATAGACACAAAGAGACAGTTGATCGAGCTGGTCTGTCATAATATAATAGACACAAAGAGACAGTTGATCTAGCTGGTCTGTCAGGAGATCTAGCTGGTCTGTCATATTATAATAGAGACAGTAGATCTAGCTGGTCTGTCATAATATAATAGAGACAGTAGATGTAGCTGGTCTGTCATAATAATAGAGACTGTAGATGTAGCTGGTCTGTCATAATATAATGGAGACAGTATATCTAGCTGGTCTGTCATGTTATAATAGAGACAGTAGATCAAGCTGGTCTGTCAGAATATAATGGAGACAGTAGATCTAGCTGGTCTGTAATATTATAATAGCGACAGTAGATCTAGCAGGTCTGTCATAATATAATAGTGACAGTAGATCCACCTGGTCTGTCATAATATAGTTGAGACAGTAGATCTAGGCTGGTCTGTCATAATATAATAGAGACAGTAGATCTAGCTGGTCTGTCATGTTATAATAGAGACAGTAGATCTAGCTGGTCTGTCATGTTATAATAGAGACAGTAGATCTAGCTGGTCTGTCATGTTATAATAGAGACAATAGATCTAGCTGGTCTGTCATATTATAATAGAGACAGTAGATCTAGATGGTCTGCCATAATATAATAGAGACAATAGATCTAGCTGGTCTGTCATAATATAATAGACACAAAGAGACAGTTGATCGAGCAGGTCTGTCATAATATAATAGACACAAAGAGACAGTTGATCTAGCTGGTCTGTCATAATATAATAGAGACAGAGATCTAGCTGGTCTGTCATATTATAATAGAGACAGTAGATCTAGCTGGTTTGTCATAATATAATAGAGACAGTAGATCTAGCTGGTCTGTCATGTTATAATAGAGACAGTAGATCTAGCTGGTCTGTCAGAATATAATAGAGACAGTAGATCTAGCTGGTCTGTCATAATATAATAGAGACAGTAGATCTAGCTGGTCTGTCATAATATAATAGAGACAGTAGATCTAGCTGGTCTGTCATAATATAATAGAGACAGTAGATCTAGCTGGTCTGTCATAATATAATAGAGACAGTAGATCTAGCTGGTCTGTCATAATATAATAGAGACAGTAGATCTAGCTGGTCTGTCATAATATAATAGAGACAGTAGATCTAGCTGGTCTGTCATGTTATAATAGAGACAGTAGATCTAGCTGGTCTGTCATGTTATAATAGAGACAGTAGATCTAGCTGGTCTGTCATATTATAATAGAGACAGTAGATCTAGCTGGTCTGTCATAATATAATAGAGACAGTAGATCTAGCTGGTCTGTCATATATAATAATAGAGACAGTAGATCTAGCTGGTCTGTCATAATATAATAGAGACAGAGAGATCTAGCTGGTCTGTCATAATATAATAGAGACAGTAGATCTAGCTGGTCTGTCATATTATAATAGAGACAGTAGATCTAGCTGGTCTGTCATAATATAATAGAGACAGTAGATCTAGCTGGTCTGTCATAATATAATAGAGACAGTAGATCTAGCTGGTCTGTCATATTATAATAGAGACAGTAGATCTAGCTGGTCTGTCATAATATAATAGAGACAGTAGATCTAGCTGGTCTGTCATAATATAATAGAGACAGTAGATCTAGCTGGTCTGTCATGTTATAATAGAGACAGTAGATCTAGCTGGTCTGTCATAATATAATAGAGACAGTAGATCTAGCTGGTCTGTCATAATATAATAGAGACAGTAGATCTAGCTGGTCTGTCATAATATAATAGAGACAGTAGATCTAGCTGGTCTGTCATAATATAATAGAGACAGTAGATCTAGCTGGTCTGTCATAATATAATAGAGACAGTAGATCTAGCTGGTCTGTCATAATATAATAGAGACAGTAGATCTAGCTGGTCTGTCATATTATAATAGAGACAGTAGATCTAGCTGGTCTGTAATATTATAATAGAGACAGTAGATCTAGCTGGTCTGTCATATTATAATAGAGACAGTAGATCTAGCTGGTCTGTCATAATATAATAGAGACAGTAGATCTAGCTGGTCTGTCATATTATAATAGAGACAGTAGATCTAGCTGGTCTATCATAGTACAATAGAGACAGTAGATCTAGCTGGTCTGTAATATTATAATACAGACATTAGATCTAGCTGGTCTGTCATGTTATAATAGAGACAGTAGATCTAGCTGGTCTGTCATAATATAATAGAGACAGTAGATCTAGCTGGTCTGTCATGTTATAATAGAGACAGTAGATCTAGCTGGTCTGTCATAATATAATAGAGACAGTAGATCTAGCTGGTCTGTCATAATATAATAGAGACAGTAGATCTAGCTGGTCTGTCATAATATAATAGAGACAGTAGATCTAGCTGGTCTGTCATGTTATAATAGAGACAGTAGATCTAGCTGGTCTGTCATATTATAATAGAGACAGTAGATCTAGCTGGTCTGTCATAATATAATAGAGACAGTAGATCTAGCTGGTCTGTCATAATATAATAGAGACAGTAGATCTAGCTGGTCTGTCATGTTATAATAGAGACAGTAGATCTAGCTGGTCTGTCATGTTATAATAGAGACAGTAGATCTAGCTGGTCTGTCATATTATAATAGAGACAGTAGATCTAGATGGTCTGTCATAATATAATAGAGACAATAGATCTAGCTGGTCTGTCATAATATAATAGACACAAAGAGACAGTTGATCGAGCAGGTCTGTCATAATATAATAGACACAAAGAGACAGTTGATCTAGCTGGTCTGTCATAATATAATAGAGACAGTAGATCTAGCTGGTCTGTCATATTATAATAGAGACAGTAGATCTAGCTGGTCTGTCATGTTATAATAGAGACAGTAGATCTAGCTGGTCTGTCATATTATAATAGAGACAGTAGATGTAGCTGGTCTGTCATAATATAATAGAGTCATTAGATGTAGCTGGTCTGTCATAATATAATAGAGACAGTAGATCTAGCTGGTCTGTCATAATATAATAGAGACGGTAGATCTAGCTGGTCTGTCATATGTTATAATAGAGACAGTAGATCTAGCTGGTCTGTCATAATATAATAGAGACAGTAGATCTAGCTGGTCTGTCATATTATAATAGCGACAGTAGATCTAGCTGGTCTGTCATAATATAATATAGACAGTAGATGTAGCTGGTCTGTCATATTATAATAGAGACAGTAGATCTAGCTGGTCTGTCATAATATAATAGAGACAGTAGATCTAGCTGGTCTGTCATAATATAATAGAGACAGTAGATCTAGCTGGTCTGTCATATTATAATAGAGACAGAGATCTAGCTGGTCTGTAATATTATAATAGAGACAGTATATCTAGCTGGTCTGTCATGTTATAATAGAGACAGTAGATCTAGCTGGTCTGTCAGAATATAATAGAGACAGTAGATCTAGCTGGTCTGTCATATTATAATAGAGACAGTAGATCTAGCTGGTCTGTCATAATATAATAGAGACAGTAGATCCACCTGGTCTGTCATAATATAATAGAGACATAGAGACAGTAGATCTGGTCTGTCATAATATAATAGAGACAGTAGATCCAGCTGGTCTGTCATAATATAATAGAGACAGTAGATCTAGTGGTCTGTCATATTATAATAGAGACAGTAGATCTACCTGGTCTGTCATAATATAATAGAGACAGTAGATCTAGCTGGTCTGTTATAATTATAATAGAGACAGTAGATCACCTGGTCTGTCATAATATAGAGACAGTAGATCTAGCTGGTTTGTCAGGTTATAATAGAGACAGTAGATCTAGCTGGTCTGTCATAATATAATAGAGACAGTAGATCTAGCTGGTCTGTCATATTATAATAGAGACAGTAGATCTAGCTGGTCTGTCATAATATAATAGAGACAGTAGATCTAGCTGGTCTGTCATAATATAATAGAGACAGTAGATCTAGCTGGTCTGTCATGTTATAATAGAGACAGTAGATCTAGCTGGTCTGTCATGTTATAATAGAGACAGTAGATCTAGATGGTCTGTCATAATATAATAGAGACAATAGATCTAGCTGGTCTGTCATAATATAATAGAGACAAAGAGTCAGTTGATCTAGCTGGTCTGTCATAATATAATAGACACAAAGAGACAGTTGATCTAGCTGGTCTGTCATAATATACCAGAGACTGTAGATGTAGCTGGTCTGTCATAATATAATAGAGACAGTAGATGTAGCAGGTCTGTCATAATATAATAGAGACAGTAGATCAAGCTGGTCTGTCATAATATAATAGAGACAGTAGATCTAGCTGGTCTGTCATGTTATAATAGAGACAGTAGATCTAGCTGGTCTGTCATAATATAATAGAGACAGTAGATCTAGCTGGTCTGTCATAATATAATAGAGACGGTAGATCTAGCTGGTCTGTCATGTTATAATAGAGACAGTAGATCTAGCTGGTCTGTCATAATATAATAGAGACAGTAGATCTAGCTGGACTGTCATAATATAATAGAGACAGTAGATCTAGCTGGTCTGTCATAATATAATAGAGACAGTAGATCGAGCTGGTCTGTCATAATATAATAGAGACAGTAGATCGAGCTGGTCTGTCATGTTATAATAGAGACAGTAGATCGAGCTGGTCTGTCATGTTATAATAGAGACAGTCGATCTAGCAGGTCTGTCATAATATAATAGAGACAGAAGATCTAGCTGGTCTGTCATAATATAATAGAGACAGTAGATCTAGCTGGTCTGTCATAATATAATAGAGACAGTAGATCTAGCTGGTCTGTCAGAATATAATGGAGACAGTAGATCTAGCTGGTCTGTAATATTATAATAGAGACAGTGGATCTAGCTGGTCTGTCATAATATAATAGAGACAGTAGATCTAGCTGGTCTGTCATAATATAATAGAGACATTAGATCTAGCGGGTCTGTCATAATATAATGGAGACAGTAGATCTAGATGGTCTGTCATAATATAATAGAGACAATAGATCTAGCTGGTCTGTCATAATATAATAGACACAAAGTAGTTGATCGAGCAGGTCTGTCATAATATAATAAAAGAGACAGTTGATCTAGCTGGTCTGTCATTATATATTGAGACAGTAGATCTAGCTGGTCTGTCATGTTATAATAGAGACAGTAGATCTAGCTGGTCTGTCATAATATAATAGAGACAGTAGATCTAGCTGGTCTGTAATATTATAATAGACAGTAGATCTAGCTGGTCTGTCATATTATAATAGAGACAGTAGATCTAGCTGGTCTGTCATGTTATAATAGAGACAGTAGATCTAGCTGGTCTGTCATAATATAATAGAGACAGTAGATCTAGCTGGTCTGTCATATTATAATAGAGACAGTAGATCTAGCTGGTCTGTCATAATATAATAGAGACAGTAGATCTAGCTGGTCTGTCATAATATAATAGAGACATAGAGACAGTAGATCTAGCTGGTCTGTCATAATATAATAGAGACAGTAGACCTGGTCTGTCATAATATAGTTGAGACAGTAGATCTAGGTGGTCTGTCATATTATAATAGAGACAGTAGATCTACCTGGTCTATCATAATATAACAGAGACAGTAGATCTAGCTGGTCTGTTATAATATAATAGAGACAGTAGATCCACCTGGTCTGTCATAATATAGTTGAGACAGTAGATCTAGCTGGTTTGTCATTATAATAGAGACAGTAGATCTAGCTGGTCTGTCATATTATAATAGAGACAGTAGATCTAGCTGGTCTGTCATAATATAATAGAGACAGTAGATCTAGCTGGTCTGTCATGTTATAATAGAGACAGTAGTCTAGCTGGTCTGTCATGTTATAATAGAGACAGTAGATCTAGCTGGTCTGTCATATTATAATAGAGACAGTAGATCTAGCTGGTCTGTCATAATATAATAGAGACAAAGAGACAGTAGATCTAGCTGGTCTGTCATAATATAATAGAGACAGTAGATCTAGCTGGTCTGTCATAATATAATAGAGACAGTAGATGTAGCAGGTCTGTCATAATATAATAGAGACAGTAGATCTAGCTGGTCTGTCATAATATAATAGAGACAGTAGATCTAGCTGGTCTGTCATGTAATAATAGAGACAGTCGATCTAGCAGGTCTGTCATAATATAATAGAGACAGAAGATCTAGCTGGTCTGTCATAATATAATAGAGACGGTAGATCTAGCTGGTCTGTCATAATATAATAGAGACAGTAGATCTAGCTGGTTTGTCATAATATAATAGAGACAGTAGATCTTGCTGGTCTGTCTTATATATGATATAATAGAGACAGTAGATCTAGCTGGTCTGTCATAATATAATAGAGACAGTAGATCTAGCTGGTCTGTCATAATATAATAGAGACAGTAGATCTAGCTGGTCTGTCATGTTATAATAGAGACAGTAGATAGAGCTGGTCTGTCATGTAATATAATAGAGACAGTAGATCTAGCTGGTCTGTCATAATATAATAGAGACAGTAGATCTAGCTGGTCTGTCATAATATAATAGAGACAGTAGATCTAGCTGGTCTGTCATAATATAATAGAGACAGTAGATCTAGCTGGTCTGTCATAATATAATAGAGACAGTAGATCTAGCTGGTCTGTCATAATATAATAGAGACAGTAGATCTAGCTGGTCTGTCATAATATAATAGAGACAGTAGATCTAGCTGGTCTGTCATAATATAATAGAGACAGTAGATCTAGCTGGTCTGTCATAATATAATAGAGACAGTAGATCTAGCTGGTCTGTCATAATATAATAGAGACAGTAGATCTAGCTGGTCTGTCATAATATAATAGAGACACAGAAGCTGGTCTGTCATGTTATAATAGAGACAGTAGATCTAGCTGGTCTGTCATAATATAATAGACACAAAGAGACAGTAGATCTAGCTGGTCTGTCATAATATAATAGAGACAGTAGATCTAGCTGGTCTGTCATAATATAATAGAGACAGTAGATCTAGCTGGTCTGTCATAATATAATAGAGACAGTAGATCTAGCTGGTCTGTAATATTATAATAGCGACAGCAGATCTAGCTGGTCTGTAATATTATAATAGAGACAGTATATCTAGCTGGTCTGTCATGTTATAATAGAGACAGTAGATCAAGCTGGTCTGTCAGAATATAATGGAGACAGTAGATCTAGCTGGTCTGTAATATTATAATAGAGACAGTAGATCTAGCTGGTCTGTCATAATATAATAGAGACAGTAGATCTAGCTGGTCTGTAATATTATAATAGAGACAGTAGATCTAGCAGGTCTGTCATAATATAATAGAGACAGTAGATCCACCTGGTCTGTCATAATATAGTTGAGACAGTAGATCTAGGTGGTCTGTCATATTATAATAGCGACAGTAGATCTACCTGGTCTATCATAATGTAACAGAGACAGTAGATCTAGCTGGTTTGTCATATTATAATAGAGACAGTAGATCCACCTGGTCTGTCATAATATAGTTGAGACAGTAGATCTAGCTGGTTTGTCAGGTTATAATAGAGACAGTAGATCTAGCTGGTCTGTCATATTATAATAGAGACAGTAGATCTAGCTGGTCTGTCATAATATAATAGAGACAGTAGATCTAGCTGGTCTGTCATGTTATAATAGAGACAGTAGGTCTAGCTGGTCTGTCATGTTATAATAGAGACAGTAGATCTAGCTGGTCTGTCATATTATAATAGAGACAGTAGATCTAGCTGGTCTGTCATAATATAATAGAGACAATAGATCTAGCTGGTCTGTCATAATATAATAGAGACAAAGAGTCAGTTGATCGAGCTGGTCTGTCATAATATAATAGACACAAAGAGACAGTTGATCTAGCTGGTCTGTCATAATATACCAGAGACTGTAGATGTAGCTGGTCTGTCATAATATAATAGAGACAGTAGATCTAGCTGGTCTGTCATAATATAATAGAGACAGTAGATCAAGCTGGTCTGTCATAATATAATAGAGACAGTAGATCTAGCTGGTCTGTCATGTTATAATAGAGACAGTAGATCTAGCTGGTTTGTCATAATATAATAGAGACAGTAGATCTAGCTGGTCTGTCATAATATAATAGAGACAAAGAGTCAGATCTAGCTGGTCTGTCATAATATAATAGACAAAAGAGACAGTAGATCTAGCTGGTCTGTCATAATATAATAGAGACAGTAGATCTAGCTGGTCTGTCATGTTATAATAGAGACAGTAGATCTAGCTGGTCTGTCATAATATAATAGAGACAGTAGATCTAGCTGGTCTGTCATAATATAATAGAGACAGTAGATCTAGCTGGTCTGTCATGTTATAATAGAGACAGTAGATCTAGCTGGTTTGTCATAATATAATAGAGACAGTAGATCTTGCAGGTCTGTCATAATATAATAGAGACAGTAGATCAAGCTGGTCTGTCATAATATAATAGAGACAGTAGATCTAGCTGGTCTGTCATGTTATAATAGAGACAGTAGATCTAGCTGGTCTGTCATGTTATAATAGAGACAGTCGATCTAGCTGGTCTGTCATAATATAATAGAGACAGTAGATCTAGCTGGTCTGTCATAATATAATAGAGACAGTAGATCTAGCTGGTCTGTCATAATATAATAGAGACAGTAGATCTAGCTGGTCTGTCATGATATAATAGAGACAGTAGATCTAGCTGGTCTGTCATAATATAATAGAGACAGTAGATCTAGCTGGTCTGTCATAATATAATAGAGACAGTAGATCTAGCTGGTCTGTCATAATATAATAGAGACAGTAGATCTAGCTGGTCTGTCATAATATAATGGAGACAGTAGATCTAGATGGTCTGTCATAATATAATAGAGACAATAGATCTAGCTGGTCTGTCATAATATAATAGACACAAAGAGACAGTTGATCGAGCAGGTCTGTCATAATATAATAGACACAAAGAGACAGTTGATCTAGCTGGTCTGTCATAATATAATTGAGACAGGAGATCGAGCTGGTCTGTCATATTATAATAGAGACAGTAGATCTAGCTGGTTTGTCATAATATAATAGAGACAGTAGATCAAGCTGGTCTGTCAGAATATAATGGAGACAGTAGATCTAGCTGGTCTGTCATAATATGAGACAGTATATCTAGCTGGTCTGTCATGTTATAATAGAGACAGTAGATCTAGCTGGTCTGTCATAATATAATAGAGACAGTAGATCTAGCTGGTCTGTCATAATATAATAGAGACAGTAGATCTAGCTGGTCTGTCATAATATAATAGAGACAGTATATCTAGCTGGTCTGTCATGTTATAATAGAGACAGTAGATCTAGCTGGTCTGTCATAATATAATAGAGACAGTAGATCTAGCTGGTCTGTCATAATATAATAGAGACAGTAGATCTACCTGGTCTGTCATAATATAATAGAGACAGTAGATCTAGCTGGTCTGTCATATTATAATAGAGACAGTAGATCTAGCTGGTTTGTCATAATATAATAGAGACAGTAGATCTCGCTGGTCTGTCATAATATAATAGAGACAGTAGATCTAGCTGGTCTGTCATAATATAGTTGAGACAGTAGATCTAGGTGGTCTGTCATATTATAATAGAGAAAGTAGATCTAGCTGGTTTGTCATAATATAATAGAGACAGTAGATCTAGCTGGTTTGTCATAATATAATAGAGACAGTATATCTAGCAGGTCTGTCATAATATAATAGAGACAGTAGATCTAGCTGGTCTGTCAGGTTATAATAGAGACAGTAGATCTAGCTGGTCTGTCATATTATAATAGAAACAGTAGATCTAGCTGGTCTGTCATAATATAATAGAGACAGTAGATCTTGCTGGTTTGTCATATTATAATAGAGACAGTAGATGTAGCCGGTCTGTCATGTTATAATAGAGACAGTAGATCTAGCTGGTCTGTCATGTTATAATAGAGACAATATATCTAGCTGGTCTGTCATATTATAATAGAGACAGTAGATCTAGATGGTCTGCCATAATATAATAGAGACAATAGATCTAGCTGGTCTGTCATAATATAATAGACACAAAGAGACAGTTGATCGAGCAGGTATGTCATAATATAATAGACACAAAGAGACAGTTGATCTAGCTGGTCTGTCATAATATAATTGAGACAGGAGATCGAGCTGGTCTGTCATATTATAATAGAGACAGTAAATGTAGCTGGTGTGTCATAATATAATAGAGACAGTAGATCCAGCTGGTCTGTCATAATATAATAGAGACAGTAGATCTAGCTGGTCTGTCATAATATAATAGAGACAGTAGATCTAGCTGGTCTGTCATAATATAATAGAGACAGTAGATCTAGCTGGTTTGTCATAATATAATAGAGACAGTAGATCTAGCTGGTCTGTCATGTTATAATAGAGACAGTAGATCTAGCTGGTCTGTCATAATATAATAGAGACAGTAGATCTAGCTGGTCTGTCATATTATAATAGAGACAGTAGATCTAGCTGGTCTGTAATAATATAATAGAGACAGCAGATCTAGCTGGTCTGTAATATTATAATAGCGACAGTAGATCAAGCAAGTCTGTCATAATATAATAGAGACAGTAGATCAAGCTGGTCTGTCAGAATATAATGGAGACAGTAGATCTAGCTGGTCTGTAATATTATAATAGCGACAGCAGATCTAGCTGGTCTGTAATATTATAATAGTGACAGTATATCTAGCTGGTCTGTCATGTTATAATAGAGACAGTAGATCAAGCTGGTCTGTCAGAATATAATGGAGACAGTAGATCTAGCTGGTCTGTAATATTATAATAGCGACAGTAGATCTAGCAGGTCTGTCATAATATAATAGAGACAGTAGATCCACCTGGTCTGTCATAATATAATAGAGACATAGAGACAGTAGATCTAGCAGGTCTGTCATAATATAATAGAGACAGTAGATCCACCTGGTCTGTCATAATATATGAGACAGTAGATCTAGGTGGTCTGTCATATTATAATAGAGACAGTAGATCTACCTGGTCTATCATAATATAATAGAGACAGTAGATCTAGCTGGTCTGTCATAATATAATAGAGACAGTAGATCCACCTGGTCTGTCATAATATAATAGAGACAGTAGATCTAGCTGGTTTGTCAGGTTATAATAGAGACAGTAGATCCAGCTGGTCTGTCATAATATAATGAGACAGTAGATCTAGCTGGTTTGTCAGGTTATAATAGAGACAGTAGATCTAGCTGGTCTGTCATAATATAATAGAGACAGTAGATCTAGCTGGTCTGTCATAATATAATAGAGACAGTAGATCTAGCTGGTCTGTCATGTTATAATAGAGACAGTAGATCTAGCTGGTCTGTCATGTTATAATAGAGACAGTAGATCTAGATGGTCTGTCATAATATAATAGAGACAATAGATCTATTTGGTCTGTCATAATATAATAGAGACAAAGAGTCAGTTGATCGAGCAGGTCTGTCATAATATAATAGACACAAAGAGACAGTTGATCTAGCTGGTCTGTCATAATATACCAGAGACTGTAGATGTAGCTGGTCTGTCATAATATAATAGAGACAGTAGATGTAGCAGGTCTGTCATAATATAATAGAGACAGTAGATCAAGCTGGTCTGTCATAATATAATAGAGACAGTAGATCGAGCTGGTCTGTCATGTTATAATAGAGACAGTAGATCTAGCTGGTCTGTCATAATATAATAGAGACAGAAGATCTAGCTGGTCTGTCATAATATAATAGAGACAGTAGATCTAGCTGGTCTGTCATGTTATAATAGAGACAGTAGATCTAGCTGGTTTGTCATAATATAATAGAGACAGTAGATCTAGCTGGTCTGTCTTATATTATGATATAATAGAGACAGTAGATCAAGCTGGTCTGTCATGTTATAATAGAGACAGTAGATCTAGCAGGTCTGTCATAGTATGATAGAGACAGTAGATCTAGCTGGTCTGTCATGTTATAATAGAGACAGTAGATCGAGCTGGTCTGTCATGTTATAATAGAGATAGTCGATCTAGCTGGTCTGTCATAATATAATAGAGACAGAAGATCTAGCTGGTCTGTCATAATATAATAGAGACAGTAGATCTAGCTGGTCTGTCATAATATAATAGAGACAGTAGATCTAGCTGGTCTGTCAGAATATAATGGAGACAGTAGATCTAGCTGGTCTGTAATATTATAATAGAGACAGTGGATCTAGCTGGTCTGTCATAATATAATAGAGACAGTAGATCTAGCTGGTCTGTCATAATATAATAGAGACATTAGATCTAGCGGGTCTGTCATAATATAATGGAGACAGTAGATCTAGATGGTCTGTCATAATATAATAGAGACAATAGATCTAGCTGGTCTGTCATAATATAATAGACACAAAGAGACAGTTGATCGAGCAGGTCTGTCATAATATAATAGACACAAAGAGACAGTTGATCTAGCTGGTCTGTCATTATATAATTGAGACAGGAGATCTAGCTGGTCTGTCATGTTATAATAGAGACAGTAGATGTAGCTGGTCTGTCATAATATAATAGAGACAGTAGATCTAGCTGGTCTGTAATATTATAATAGCGACAGCAGATCTAGCTGGTCTGTAATATTATAATAGCGACAGTATATCTAGCTGGTCTGTCATGTTATAATAGAGACAGTAGATCAAGCTGGTCTGTCAGAATATAATGGAGACAGTAGATCTAGCTGGTCTGTAATATTATAATAGCGACAGTAGATCTAGCAGGTCTGTCATAATATAATAGAGACAGTAGATCCACCTGGTCTGTCATAATATAATAGAGACATAGAGACAGTAGATCTAGCAGGTCTGTCATAATATAATAGAGACAGTAGATCCACCTGGTCTGTCATAATATAGTTGAGACAGTAGATCTAGGTGGTCTGTCATATTATAATAGCGACAGTAGATCTACCTGGTCTATCATAATGTAACAGAGACAGTAGATCTAGCTGGTGTGTTATAATTTAATAGAGACAGTAGATCCACCTGGTCTGTCATAATATAGTTGAGACAGTAGATCTAGCTGGTTTGTCAGGTTATAATAGAGACAGTAGATCTAGCTGGTCTGTCATATTATAATAGAGACAGTAGATCTAGCTGGTCTGTCATAATATAATAGAGACAGTAGATCTAGCTGGTCTGTCATGTTATAATAGAGACAGTAGGTCTAGCTGGTCTGTCATGTTATAATAGAGACAGTAGATCTAGCTTGTCTGTCATATTATAATAGAGACAGTAGATCTAGATGGTCTGTCATAATATATAGAGACAATAGATCTAGCTGGTCTGTCATAATATAATAGAGACAAAGAGTCAGTTGATCGAGCAGGTCTGTCATAATATAATAGACACAAAGAGACAGTTGATCTAGCTGGTCTGTCATAATATACCAGAGACTGTAGATGTAGCTGGTCTGTCATAATATAATAGAGACAGTAGATGTAGCAGGTCTGTCATAATATAATAGAGACAGTAGATCAAGCTGGTCTGTCATAATATAATAGAGACAGTAGATCGAGCTGGTCTGTCATGTTATAATAGAGACAGTCGATCTAGCAGGTCTGTCATAATATAATAGAGACAGAAGATCTAGCTGGTCTGTCATAATATAATAGAGACGGTAGATCTAGCTGGTCTGTCATGTTATAATAGAGACAGTAGATCTAGCTGGTTTGTCATAATATAATAGAGACAGTAGATCTTGCAGGTCTGTCTTATATTATGATATAATAGAGACAGTAGATCAAGCTGGTCTGTCATAATATAATAGAGACAGTAGATCGAGCTGGTCTGTCATGTTATAATAGAGACAGTAGATCGAGCTGGTCTGTCATGTTATAATAGAGACAGTCGATCTAGCAGGTCTGTCATAATATAATAGAGACAGAAGATCTAGCTGGTCTGTCATAATATAATAGAGACAGTAGATCTAGCTGGTCTGTCATAATATAATAGAGACAGTAGATCTAGCTGGTCTGTCATAATATAATAGAGACAGTAGATCTAGCTGGTCTGTCATAATATAATAGAGACAGTAGATCTAGCTGGTCTGTCATAATATAATAGAGACATTAGATCTAGCGGGTCTGTCATAATATAATGGAGACAGTAGATCTAGATGGTCTGTCATAATATAATAGAGACAATAGATCTAGCTGGTCTGTCATAATATAATAGACACAAAGAGACAGTTGATCGAGCAGGTCTGTCATAATATAATAGACACAAAGAGACAGTTGATCTAGCTGGTCTGTCATTATATAATTGAGACAGGAGATCGAGCTGGTCTGTCATAATATAATAGAGACGGTAGATCTAGCTGGTCTGTCATGTTATAATAGAGACAGTAGATCTAGCTGGTCTGTCATAATATAATAGAGACAGTAGATCTAGCTGGTTTGTCATAATATGAGACAGTATATCTAGCTGGTCTGTCATGTTATAATAGAGACAGTAGATCTAGCTGGTCTGTCATAATATAATAGAGACAGTAGATCTCGCTGGTCTGTCATAATATAATAGAGACAGTAGATCTAGCTGGTCTGTCATAATATAATAGAGACAGTATATCTAGCTGGTCTGTCATGTTATAATAGAGACAGTAGATCTAGCTGGTTTGTCATAATATAATAGAGACAGTAGATCTGGCTGGTCTGTCATAATATAATAGAGACAGTAGATCTACCTGGTCTGTCATAATATAGTTGAGACAGTAGATCTAGGTGGTCTGTCATATTATAATAGAGACAGTAGATCTAGCTGGTTTGTCATAATATAATAGAGACAGTAGATCTCGCTGGTCTGTCATAATATAATAGAGACAGTAGATCTAGCTGGTCTGTCATAATATAGTTGAGACAGTAGATCTAGGTGGTCTGTCATATTATAATAGAGACAGTAGATCTAGCTGGTTTGTCATAATATAATAGAGACAGTATATCTAGCAGGTCTGTCATAATATAATAGAGACAGTAGATCTAGCTGGTCTGTCATAATATAGTTGAGACAGTAGATCTAGGTGGTCTGTCATATTATAATAGAGAAAGTAGATCTAGCTGGTTTGTCATAATATAATAGAGACAGTAGATGTAGCAGGTCTGTCATAATATAATAGAGACAGTAGATCAAGCTGGTCTGTCATAATATAATAGAGACAGTAGATCGAGCTGGTCTGTCATGTTATAATAGAGACAGTAGATCGAGCTGGTCTGTCATGTTATAATAGAGACAGTCGATCTAGCAGGTCTGCCATAATATAATAGAGACAGTATATCTAGCTGGTCTGTCATGTTATAATGGAGACAGTAGATCTAGATGGTCTGTCATAATATAATAGAGACAATAGATCTAGCTGTTCTGTCATAATATAATAGAGACAGTAGATCTAGCTGGTCTGTCATAATATAATAGAGACATTAGATCTAGCTGGTCTGTCATAATATAATAGAGACAGTATATCTAGCTGTTCTGTCATGTTATAATGGAGACAGTAGATCTAGATGGTCTGTCATAATATAATAGAGACAATAGATCTAGCTGGTCTGTCATAATATAATAGACACAGAGAGACAGTTGATCGAGCAGGTCTGTCATAATATAATAGACACAAAGAGACAGTTGATCTAGCTGGTCTGTCATAATATAATTGAGACAGGAGATCGAGCTGGTCTGTCATATTATAATAGAGACAGTAGATGTAGCTGGTGTGTCATAATATACCAGAGACTGTAGATGTAGCTGGTCTGTCATGTTACAATAGAGACAGTAGATCTAGCTGGTCTGTCAGAATATAATAGAGACAGTATATCTAGCTGGTCTGTAATATTATAATAGCGACAGTAGATCAAGCTGGTCTGTCATGTCATAATAGAGACAGTAGATCAAGCTGGTCTGTCAGAATATAATAGAGACAGTATATCTAGCTGGTCTGTCATGGTATAATAGAGACAGTAGATCAAGCTGGTCTGTCAGAATATAATGGAGACAGTAGATCAAGCTGGTCTGTCATATTATAATAGCGACAGTAGATCTAGCAGGTCTGTCATAATATAATAGAGACATTAGATGTAGCTGGTGTGTCATAATATACCAGAGACTGTAGATGTAGCTGGTCTGTCATGTTATAATAGAGAGAGTAGATCTAGCTGGTCTATCATAATATAATAGAGACAGTAGATCTAGCTGGTCTGTAATATTATAATAGCGACAGTAGATCTAGCTAGTCTGTCATGTTATAATAGAGACAATAGATCTAGCTGGTCTGTCATATTATAATAGAGACAGTAGATCTAGATGGTCTGCCATAATATAATAGAGACAATAGATCTAGCTGGTCTGTCATATTATAATAGAGACAGTTGATCTAGCTGGTCTGTCATAATATAATTGAGACAGGAGATCGAGCTGGTCTGTCATGTTATAATAGAGACAGTAGATCTAGCTGGTTTGTCATAATATAATAGAGACAGTATATCTAGCTGGTCTGTCATGTTATAATAGAGACAGTAGATCTAGCTGGTCTATCATAATATAATAGAGACAGTAGATCTAGCTGGTCTATCATAATATAATAGAGACAGTAGATCTAGCTGGTCTATCATAATATAATAGAGACAGTAGATCTAGCTGGTCTATCATAATATAATAGAGACAGTAGATCTAGCTGGTCTATCATAATATAATAGAGACAGCAGATCTAGCTGGTCTGTCATAATATAATAGAGACAGTAGATCTAGCTGGTCTGTCATAATATAATAGCGACAGTAGATCTAGCTGGTCTATCATAATATAATAGAGACAGTAGATCTAGCTGGTCTATCATAATATAATAGAGACAGTAGATCTAGCTGGTCTGTCATAATATAATAGAGACAGTAGATCTAGCTGGTCTGTCATAATATAATAGAGACAGTAGATCTAGCTGGTCTATCATAATATAATAGAGACAGTAGATCTAGCTGGTCTGTCATAATATAATAGAGACAGTAGATCTAGCTGGTCTATCATAATATAATAGAGACAGTAGATCTAGCTGGTCTGTAATATTATAATAGCGACAGTAGATCAAGCTGGTCTGTCATGTCATAATAGAGACAGTAGATTGAGCAGGTCTGTCATAATATAATAGAGACAGTATATCTAGCTGGTCTGTCATGTTATAATAGAGACAGTAGATCAAGCTGGTCTGTAGGAATATAATGGAGACAGTAGATCTAGCTGGTCTGTAATATTATAATAGAGACAGTAGATCTAGCTGGTCTGTCATATTATAATAGAGACAGTAGATCTAGCTGGTCTGTCATATTATAATAGAGACAGTAGATCTAGCTGGTCTGTCATAATAGACACAAAGAGACAGTTGATCTAGCTGGTCTGTCATAATATAATAGAGCTGGTCTGTCAAAGAGACAGTAGATCTAGCTGGTCTGTCATAATATAATAGAGACAGTAGATGTAGCTGGTCTGTCATAATATAATAGAGACAGTAGATCTAGCTGCGTCTGTCATAATATAATAGAGACAGTAGATCTAGCTGGTCTGTCATAATATAATAGAGACAGTAGATCTAGCTGGTCTGTCATATATAATAGAGACAGTAGATCTAGCTGGTCTATCATAATGTAACAGAGACAGTAGATCCACCTGGTCTGTCATAATATAGTTGAGACAGTAGATCTAGGTGGTCTGTCATATTATAATAGAGACATTAGATGTAGCTGGTGTGTCATATTATAATAGAGACAGTTGATCTAGCTGGTCTGTCATAATATAATTGAGACAGGAGATCGAGCTGGTCTGTCATGTTATAATAGAGACAGTAGATCTAGCTGGTTTGTCATAATATAATAGAGACAGTATATCTAGCTGGTCTGTCATGTTATAATAGAGACAGTAGATCTAGCTGGTCTGTCATGTTATAATAGAGACAATAGATCTAGCTGGTCTGTCATATTATAATAGAGACAGTAGATCTAGATGGTCTGCCATAATATAATAGAGACAATAGATCTAGCTGGTCTGTCATATTATAATAGAGACAGTTGATCTAGCTGGTCTGTCATAATATAATAGAGACAGTTGATCGAGCTCGTCCGTCATAACATAATAGAGACAGTAGATCTAGCTGGTCTGTCATGTTATAACAGAGACAGTAGATTCAGCTGGTAAGTCATAATATAATAGAGACAGTAGATCTAGCTGGTCTGTCATAATATAATAGAGACAGTAGATCTAGCTGGTCTGTCATGTTATAACACAGACAGTAGATCTAGCTGGTAAGTCATAATATAATAGAGACAGTAGATCTAGCTGGTCTGTCATAATATAATAGAGACAGTAGATCTATCTGGTCTGTCATAATATAATAGAGACAGTAGATCTAGCTGGTCTGTCATAATATAATAGAGACAGTAGATCTAGCTGGTCTGTCATAATATAATAGAGACAGTTGATCTATCTGGTCTATCATAATATAATAGAGACAGTAGATCTAGCTGGTCTGTCATAATATAATAGAGACAGTAGATCTAGCTGGTCTGTCATAATATAATAGAGACAGTAGATCTAGCTGGTCTGTCATAATATAATAGAGACAGTAGATCTAGCTGGTCTGTCATAATATAATAGAGACAGTAGATCTAGCTGGTCTGTCATAATATAATAGAGACAGTAGATCTAGCTGGTCTGTCATAATATAATAGAGACAGTAGATCTAGCTGGTCTGTCGTAATATAATAGAGACAGTAGATCTAGCTGGTCTGTCATAATATAATAGAGACAGTAGATCTAGCTGGTCTGTCATAATATAATAGAGACAGTAGATCTAGCTGGTCTGTCATAATATAATAGAGACAGTAGATCTAGCTGGTCTGTCATATTATAATAGAGACAGTAGATCTAGCTGGTCTGTCATAATATAATAGAGACAGTAGATCTAGCTGGTCTGTCATATTATAATAGAGACAGTAGATCTAGCTGGTCTGTCATAATATAATAGAGACAGTAGATCTAGCTGGTCTGTCATAATATAATAGAGACAGTAGATCTAGCTGGTCTGTCATAATATAATAGAGACAGTAGATCTAGCTGGTCTGTCATGTTATAATAGAGACAGTAGATGTAGCTGGTCTGTCATAATATAATAGAGACAGTAGATCTAGCTGGTCTGTCATAATATAATAGAGACAGTAGATCTAGCTGGTCTGTCATAATATAATAGAGACAGTAGATCTAGCTGGTCTGTCATGTTATAATAGAGACAGTAGATCTAGCTGGTCTGTCATAATATAATAGAGACAGTAGATCTAGCTGGTCTGTCATAATATAATAGAGACAGTAGATCTAGCTGGTCTGTCATAATATAATAGAGACAGTAGATCTAGCTGGTCTGTCATAATATAATAGAGACAGTAGATCTAGCTGGTCTGTCATAATATAATAGAGACAGTAGATCTAGCTGGTCTGTCATAATATAATTGAGACAGTAGATCTAGCTGGTCTGTCATATTATAATAGAGACAGTAGATCTAGCTGGTCTGTCATAATATAATAGAGACAGTAGATCTAGCTGGTCTGTCATATTATAATAGAGACAGTAGATCTAGCTGGTCTGTCATAATACAATAGAGACAGTAGATCTAGCTGGTCTGTCATAATAGAGACAGTAGATCTCGCTGGTCTGTCATAATATAATAGAGACAGTAGATCTAGCTGGTCTGTCATGTTATAATAGAGACATATAGGCAGTAGATCAAGCTGGTCTGTCATAATATAATAGAGACAGTAGATCTAGCTGGTCTGTCATGTTATAATAGAGACAGTAGATCTAGCTGGTCTGTCATAGTATAATAGAGACAGTAGATCTGGCTGGCCTGTCATAATATAATAGAGACAGTAGATCTAGCTGGTCTGTCATAATATAATAGAGACAGTAGATCTAGCTGGTCTGTCATAATATAATAGAGACAGTAGATCTAGCTGGTCTGTCATAATATAATAGAGACAGTAGATCTAGCTGGTCTGTCATAATATAATAGAGACAGTAGATCTAGCTGGTCTGTCATAATATAATAGAGACAGTAGATCTAGCTGGTCTGTCATAATATAATAGAGACAGTAGATCTAGCTGGTCTGTCATAATATAATAGAGACAGTAGATCTAGCTGGTCTGTCATAATATAATAGAGACAGTAGATCTAGCTGGTCTGTCATAATATAATAGAGACAGTAGATCTAGCTGGTCTGTCATATTATAATAGAGACAGTAGATCTAGCTGGTCTGTCATAATATAATAGAGACAGTAGATCTAGCAGGTCTGTCATAATATAATAGAGACAGTAGATCTAGCTGGTCTGTCATAATTATAATAGAGACAGTAGATCTAGCTGGTCTGTCATAATATAATAGAGACAGTAGATCTAGCTGGTCTGTCATAATATAATAGAGACAGTAGATCTAGCTGGTCTGTCATATTATAATAGAGACAGTAGATCTAGCTGGTCTGTCATAATATAATAGAGACAGTAGATCTAGCTGGTCTGTCATAATATAATAGAGACAGTAGATCTAGCTGGTCTGTCATAATATAATAGAGACAGTAGATCTAGCTGGTCTGTCATAATATAATAGAGACAGTAGATCTAGCTGGTCTGTCATAATATAATAGAGACAGTAGATCTAGCTGGTCTGTCATGTTATAATAGAGACAGTAGATCTAGCTGGTCTGTCATAATATAATAGAGACAGTAGATCTAGCTGGTCTGTCATGTTATAATAGAGACAGTAGATCTAGCTGGTCTGTCATAATATAATAGAGACAGTAGATCTAGCTGGTCTGTCATATATAATGGAGACAGTAGATCTAGCTGGTCTGTCATAATATAATAGAGACAGTAGATTTACCTGGTGTGTCATAATATAACAGAGACAGTAGATCTAGCTGGTCTGTCATAATATAATAGAGACAGTAGATCTAGCTGGTCTGTCATAATATAATAGAGACAGTAGATCTAGCTGGTCTGTCATGTTATAATAGAGACAGTAGATCTAGCTGGTCTGTCATAATATAATAGAGACAGTAGATCTTGCAGGTCTGTCATAACATAATAGAGACAGTAGATCTAGCTGGTCTGTCATGTTATTATAGAGACAGTAGATCGAGCTGGTCTGTCATGTTATAATAGAGACAGTCGATCTAGCTGGTCTGTCATAATATAATAGAGTCAGTAGATCTAGCTGGTCTGTCATAATATAATAGAGACAGTAGATCTTGCTGGTCTGTCATAATATAATAGAGACAGTAGATCTAGCTGGTCTGTCATAATATAATAGAGACAGTAGATCTAGCTGGTCTGTCATAATATAATAGAGACAGTAGATCTACCTGGTCTGTCATAATATAATAGACACAGTAGATCTAGCTGGTCTGTCATAATATAATAGAGACAGTAGATCTAGCTGGTTTGTCATAATATAATAGAGACAGTAGATCTTGCTGGTCTGTCATAATATAATAGAGACAGTAGATCAAGCTGGTCTGTCATGTTATAATAGAGACAGTAGATTAGCATTTACATTTAAGTCATCGATTTAGCAGGTCTGTCATCTATATAGAGACAGTATATCAAGCTGGTCTGTCAAATTACATGTGCATACACCTTATGATAACCATAGAGACAGTAGATCTAGCTGGTCTGTCATGTTATTATAGAGACAGTAGATCAAGCTGGTCTGTCATGTTATAATAGAGACAGTAGATCTAGCTGGTCTGTCATAATATAATAGAGACAGTAGATCTAGCTGGTCTGTCATGTTATAACAGAGACAGTAGATTTACCTGGTCCTGTCATAATATAATAGAGACAGTAGATCTAGCTGGTCTGTCATAATATAATAGAGACAGTAGATCTAGCTGGTCTGTCATATATATAACAGAGACAGTAGATCTAGCTGGTCTGTCATGTTATAATAGAGACAGTAGATCTAGCTGGTCTGTCATAATATAATAGAGACAGTAGATCAAGCTGGTCTGTCATAATATAATAGAGACAGTAGATCTAGCTGGTCTGTCATGTTATTATAGAGACAGTAGATCGAGCTGGTCTGTCATGTTATAATAGAGACAGTCGATCTAGCAGGTCTGTCATAATATAATAGAGACAGTAGATCTAGCTGGTTTGTCATAATATAATAGCGACAGTAGATTTACCTGGTGTGTCATAATATAACAGAGACAGTAGATCTAGCTGGTCTGTCATAATATAATAGAGACAGTAGATCTAGCTGGTCTGTCATAATATAATAGAGACAGTAGATCTAGCTGGTCTGTCATGTTATAATAGAGACAGTAGATCTAGCTGGTCTGTCATAATATAATAGAGACAGTAGATCTAGCTGGTCTGTCATATTATAATAGAGACAGTAGATCTAGATGGTCTGTCATAATATAATAGAGACAATAGATCTAGTGGTCTGTCATGTTATAATAGAGACAGTAGATCTAGCTGGTCTGTCATATTATAATAGCGACAGTAGATCTAGATGGTCTGTCATAATATAATAGAGACAATAGATCTAGCTGGTCTGTCATATTATAATAGAGACAGTAGATCTAGCTGGTCTGTCATAATATAATAGAGACAGTAGATCTAGCAGGTCTGTCATAATATAATAGAGACAGTAGATCTAGCTGGTCTGTCATGTTATAATAGAGACAGTAGATCTAGCTGGTCTGTCATGTTATAATAGAGACAGTAGATCTAGCTGGTTTGTCATAATATAATAGAGACAGTATATCTAGCTGGTCTGTCATGTTATAATAGAGACAGTAGATCTAGCTGGTTTGTCATAATATAATAGAGACAGTAGATCTAGCTGGTCTGTCATAATATAATAGAGACAGTAGATCTAGCTGGTCTGTCATGTTATAATAGAGACAGTAGATCTAGCTGGTCTGTCATAATATAATAGAGACAGTAGATCTAGCTGGTCTGTCATAATATAATAGAGACAGTAGATCTAGCTGGTCTGTCATGTTATAATAGAGACAGTAGATCTAGCTGGTCTGTCATAATATAATAGAGACAGTAGATCTAGCTGGTCTGTCATAATATAATAGAGACAGTAGATCTAGCTGGTCTGTCATATTATAATAGAGACAGTAGATCTAGCTGGTCTGTCATAATATAATAGAGACAGTAGATCTAGCTGGTCTGTCATAATATAATAGAGACAGTAGATCTAGCTGGTCTGTCATAATATAATAGAGAAGTAGAGCTGGTCTGTCATAATATAAAGAGACAGTAGATCTAGCTGGTCTGTCATAATATAATAGAGACAGTAGATCTAGCTGGTCTGTCATAATATAATAGAGACAGTAGATCTAGCTGGTCTGTCATAATATAATAGAGACAGTAGATCTAGCTGGTCTGTCATAATATAATAGAGACAGTAGATCTAGCTGGTCTGTCATAATATGATAGAGACAGTAGATGTAGCTGGTCTGTCATAATATAATAGAGACAGTAGAACTAGCTGGTCTGTCATAATGTAATAGAGACAGTAGATCTAGCTGGTCTGTCATGTTATTATAGACAGTAGAACTAGCTGGTCTGTCATAATATAATAGAGACAGTAGATCTAGCTGGTCTGTCATGTTATTATAGAGACAGTAGAACTAGCTGGTCTGTCATAATATAATAGAGACAGTAGATCTAGCTGGTCTGTCATAACATAATAGAGACAGTAGATCAAGCTGGTCTGTCATAATATAATAGAGACAGTAGATCTAGCTGGTCTGTCATAATATAATAGAGACAGTAGATCTAGCTGGTCTGTCATAATATAATAGAGACAGTAGATCTAGCTGGTCTGTCATAATATAATAGAGACAGTAGATCTAGCTGGTCTGTCATAATATAATAGAGACAGTAGATCTAGCTGGTCTGTCATGTTATTATAGAGACAGTAGATCGAGCTGGTCTGTCATGTTATAATAGAGACAGTCGATCTAGCAGGTCTGTCATAATATAATAGAGACAGTAGATCTAGCTGGTCTGTCATAATATAATAGAGACAGTAGATCTAGCTGGTCTGTCATAATATAATAGAGACAGTAGATCTAGCTGGTCTGTCATAATATAATAGAGACAGTAGATCTAGGTGGTCTGTCATATTATAATAGAGACAGTAGATCTTGCTGGTCTGTCATAATATAATAGAGACAGTAGATCTAGCTGGTCTGTCATAATATAATAGAGACAGTAGATCTAGCTGGTCTGTCATAATATAATAGTGACAGTAGATCTAGCTGGTCTGTCATAATATAATAGAGACAGTAGATCTAGCTGGTCTGTCATAATATAATAGAGACAGTAGATTAGCATTTAATATAATAGAGACAGTAGATTAGCTGGTCTGTCATAATATCCAGAGACATTTAGAATTGGTCTGCATACAGACCTTATGACAACTAATATAATAGAGACAGTAGATCTAGCTGGTCTGTCATGTTATTATAGAGACAGTAGATCGAGCTGGTCTGTCATGTTATAATAGAGACAGTAGATCTAGCTTTCTGTCATAATATAATAGAGACAGTAGATCTAGCTGGTCTGTCATAATATAATAGAGACAGTAGATTTACCTGGTGTGTCATAATATAACAGAGACAGTAGATCTAGCTGGTCTGTCATAATGTAATAGAGACATTAGATCTAGCTGGTCTGTCATAATGTAATAGAGACAGTAGAACTAGCTGGTCTGTCATAATATAATAGAGACAGTAGAACTAGCTGGTCTGTCATAATGTAATAGAGACAGTAGAACTAGCTGGTCTGTCATAATATAATAGAGACATTAGATCTAGCTGGTCTGTCATAATGTAATAGAGACAGTAGAACTAGCTGGTCTGTCATAATATAATAGAGACATTAGATCTAGCTGGTCTGTCATAATGTAATAGAGACAGTAGAACTAGCTGGTCTGTCATAATATAATAGAGACAGTAGAACTAGCTGGTCTGTCATAATGTAATAGAGACAGTAGAACTAGCTGGTCTGTCATAATATAATAGAGACAGTAGATGTAGCTGGTCTGTCATAATATAATAGAGACAGTAGAACTAGCTGGTCTGTCATAATATAATAGAGACAGTAGATGTAGCTGGTCTGTCATAATATAATAGAGACAGTAGATCTAGCTGGTCTGTCATAATATAATAGAGACAGTAGAACTAGCTGGTCTGTCATAATATAATAGAGACAGTAGAACTAGCTGGTCTGTCATATTATAATAGAGACAGTAGATGTAGCTGGTCTGTCATAATATAATAGAGACAGTAGATCTAGCTGGTCTGTCATAATATAATAGAGACAGTAGAACTAGCTGGTCTGTCATAATGTAATAGAGACAGTAGAACTAGCTGGTCTGTCATAATATAATAGAGACAGTAGAACTAGATGGTCTGTCATATTATAATAGAGACAGTAGAACTAGCTGGTCTGTCATAATATAATAGAGACAGTAGATCTAGATGGTCTGTCATATTATAATAGAGACAGTAGAACTAGCTGGTCTGTCATAATATAATAGAGACAGTAGATGTAGCTGGTCTGTCATAATATAATAGAGACAGTAGATCTAGCTGGTCTGTCATAATATAATAGAGACAGTAGAACTAGCTGGTCTGTCATAATATAATAGAGACAGTAGAACTAGCTGGTCTGTCATAATGTAATAGAGACAGTAGATGTAGCTGGTCTGTTATAATATAATAGAGACAGTAGAACTAGCTGGTCTGTCATAATATAATAGAGACAGTAGATGTAGCTGGTCTGTCATAATATAATAGAGACAGTAGATCTAGCTGGTCTGTCATAATATAATAGAGACAGTAGAACTAGCTGGTCTGTCATAATATAATAGAGACAGTAGAACTAGCTGGTCTGTCATATTATAATAGAGACAGTAGATGTAGCTGGTCAGTCATAATATAATAGAGACAGTAGATCTAGCTGGTCTGTCATAATATAATAGAGACAGTAGAACTAGCTGGTCTGTCATAATGTAATAGAGACAGTAGAACTAGCTGGTCTGTCATAATATAATAGAGACAGTAGAACTAGATGGTCTGTCATATTATAATAAAGACAGTAGAACTAGCTGGTCTGTCATAATATAATAGAGACAGTAGATCTAGATGGTCTGTCATATTATAATAGAGACAGTAGAACTAGCTGGTCTGTCATAATATAATAGAGACAGTAGATGTAGCTGGTCTGTCATAATATAATAGAGACAGTAGATCTAGCTGGTCTGTCATAATATAATAGAGACAGTAGAACTAGCTGGTCTGTCATAATATAATAGAGACAGTAGAACTAGCTGGTCTGTCATATTATAATAGAGACAGTAGATGTAGCTGGTCTGTCATAATATAATAGAGACAGTAGATCTAGCTGGTCTGTCATAATATAATAGAGACAGTAGAACTAGCTGGTCTGTCATAATGTAATAGAGACAGTAGAACTAGCTGGTCTGTCATAATATAATAGAGACAGTAGAACTAGATGGTCTGTCATATTATAATAGAGACAGTAGAACTAGCTGGTCTGTCATAATATAATAGAGACAGTAGATCTAGATGGTCTGTCATATTATAATAGAGACAGTAGAACTAGCTGGTCTGTCATAATATAATAGAGACAGTAGATGTAGCTGGTCTGTCATAATATAATAGAGACAGTAGATCTAGCTGGTCTGTCATAATATAATAGAGACAGTAGAACTAGCTGGTCTGTCATAATATAATAGAGACAGTAGAACTAGCTGGTCTGTCATAATGTAATAGAGACAGTAGATGTAGCTGGTCTGTTATAATATAATAGAGACAGTATACAGGACATAACAAGGCTGCTTCCGACTGTTCTACCACAGATGCCGGGAGCGACACTGTCGTGGTAATAACATCAGGAGGGCTCTGAACATTTGAAAATGGATTTTAAAGAACTGATTTTAGCACTAAAAAATGGACAATCATTTCAGGTCCAGTACCATCGTTGGGCCCCAGGTGTGGGAAATTCAGCAGACTGCACACCTGGCTAAAATGCTTCTCTAGCTCTGCTACATTATTACACCATGGGCAACATTTACTGGCAACTATTCCTTTTTTTAGACACATTTATTCAATTCATCATGACATGACCACTGCATTTAGGGGGATTAGTTACTTACTGAAATGTACAGTTGCTTGCGAAAGTATTCACCCCCCCATGGTATATTTCCTCTTTTGTTGCATTGTAACCTGGAAATGAAATATATTTGGGGGTGTTTCATTTGATTTACACAACATGCCTACTTTGAAGATGAAGATGAAGATGTTTTTAATGTGAAACATACAAGAAATAAGACAAAAAAAACTGAAAACCTGAGCGTGGATAACTATTGATCCCCCTCAAAGTCAATACATTGTAGAGACACCTTTTGCAGCAATTACAGCTGCAAGTCTCTTGGGGTATGTCTCTATAAGCTTGGCACATCTAGCCACTGGGATGTTTGCCCATTCTTCAAGGCAAAACTGCTCCAGCTCCTTCAAGTTGGATGGGTTCTGCTGGTGTACAGCAATCTTTAAGTCATACCACAGATTCTCAGTTGGATTGAGGTCTGGACTTTGACTAGGTCATTCCAAGACATTTAAATTTGTCCCCTTTAATCACTTGAGTGTTGCTTTAGCAGTATGCTTAGGGTCATTGTCCTGCTGGAAGATGAACCTCTGTCCCAACAGGTTTCCCTCAAGAATTGCCCTGTATTTAGCTTCATCCATCATTCCTTCAATTCTGACAATTTTCCCAGTACCTGCCGATGAAAAACACCCCCACAGATCACCACCTCTTTAAGGAATACCTAGGATAGGATAAGTAATCCTTCTCACCCCCCCCCCCTAAAAGATTTAGATGCACTATTGTAAAGTGGCTGTTCCACTGGATGTCATAAGGTGAATGCACCAATTTGTAAGTCGCTCTAGATAAGAGCGTCTGCTAAATGACTTAAATGTAATGTAAATGTAATGATGCTGCCACCACCATGCTTCACTGTGGGGATGGTATTCTTGGGGTTATGAGAGGTGTTGAATTTGCACCAGACATAGCGTTTTCCTTGATGGCCAAAAAGCTCAATTTTAGTCTCATCTGACAAGAGTACCTTCGTCCATATGTTTAGGGACTCTCTCACAGGCCTTTTGGCAAACACCAAATGTATTTGCTTATTTTTTTTCTTTAAGCAACATATTTTTTTCTGGCCACTCTTCCAAAATGGCTTAAAATGGTGCCATGGACAGACACTCAATCTCTGCTGCGGAGCTTTTACAGCTCCTTCAGGGTTATCTTTGGTCTCTTTGCTGCCTCTCTGATTAATGCCAACCTTGCCTGGGATGTTCAGAATTTCAGATATTATTTTATAACCCACCCCTGATCTGTACTTCTCCACAACTTTGTCCCTGACCTGTTTGGAGAGCTCCTTGGTCTTCATGGTGCCGCTTGCTTGGTGGTGCTCTTGCCTAGTGGTGTTGCAGACTGGGGCCTTTCAGAACAGGTGTGTAAATATACTGAGATCATGTGACAGATCATGTGACACTTAGATTGCACAGAGGTGGACTTTATTAACTGTGACTTCTGAAGGTAAATTGGTGGCACCAGATCTTATTTAGGGGCTTCAAGGCAAAGGGTGTGAATACATATGCACGCACCACGTTTCCGTTTATTTTAAATAAGTTATTTTTTTCATTGAACCAATTTGGACTATTTTGTGTGTCCATTACATGAAATCCAAATAAAAATCCATTTAAATTAACGCAACAAAATAGGAAAAATGAATACTTTTGCAAGGCACTGTAGTTAGCTAGCTCAGCGGCCAGGCAGTAACGTTAGCCACTAACTAATCATGGACTCATGTCCTATTCTTTGATACATTTGAGTTAACTTGGTCATATCAAACAAAAGAGACAGAGAGAGAGAGTGATGAGAAAACAAAGAGACAGAGAGAGAGATGAGAAAACAAAGAGACAGAGAGAGAGAGTGATGAGAAAACAAAGAGACAGAGAGAGAGAGAGTGATGAGAAAACAAAGAGACAGAGAGAGAGATGAGAAAACAAAGAGACAGAGAGAGAGAGTGATGAGAAAACAAAGAGACCGGACCGTTTGTAGTCGGTTCAAAAGAACACGTTTTTTGAATGAATGTTATGTCCCGGCTCATAGCTCACAAATACACACAAATGTAAAGTAAAATAAATGAATAAAAGCTTGGTTATGAACCAGAACCGCTGCCGGGAACTTTCAACCCATCTCGCCTGACTATTAACATCGAATCCCCGAGCTGACAAGGAAAAGAAATCTGTCGTTCTGCTCCTGAGCGAGGCAGTTCTCTCTCTCTCTCTCTCTCTTTCATAACCCACGCGGGTATGAAAACAGTGCAGCTCGAGGCAGTTCTCTCTCTCTCTCTCTTTCATAACCCACGCGGGTATGAAAACAGTGCAGCTCGAGGCAGTTCTCTCTCTCTCTCTCTTTCATAACCCACGCGGGTATGAAAACAGTGCAGCTCGAGGCAGTTCTCTCTCTCTCTTTCATAACCCACGCGGGTATGAAAACAGTGCAGCTCGAGGCAGTTCTCTCTCTCTCTCTCTTTCATAACCCACGCGGGTATGAAAACAGTGCAGCTCGAGGCAGTTCTCTCTCTCTCTCTTTCATAACCCACGCGGGTATGAAAACAGTGCACCCACTCGGGTATGAGGCAGTTCTCTCTCTCTCTCTTTCATAACCCACGCGGGTATGAAAACAACACGCGGGTATGAAAACAGTGCAGCTCGAGGCAGTTCTCTCTCTCTCTCTCTTTCATAACCCACGCGGGTATGAAAACAGTGCAGCTCGAGGCAGTTCTCTCTCTCTCTTTCATAACCCACGCGGGTATGAAAACAGTGCAGCTCGAGGCAGTTCTCTCTCTCTCTCTTTCATAACCCACGCGGGTATGAAAACAGTGCAGCTCGAGGCAGTTCTCTCTCTCTCTCTCTTTCATAACCCACGCGGGCATGAAAACAGTGCAGCTCGAGGCAGTTCTCTTTCTCTCTCTCTTTCATAACCCACGCGGGTATGAAAACAGTGCAGCTCGAGGCAGTTCTCTTTCTCTCTCTCTTTCATAACCCACGCGGGTATGAAAACAGTGCAGCTCGAGGCAGTTCTCTTTCTCTCTCTCTTTCATAACCCACGCGGGCATGAAAACAGTGCAGCTCGAGGCATCTCTCTCGGCGGGAGCAGCATCAGAGCTCGAGTTACACAGCGCGGACCAGGGAGACCGGAGAAACACGAGACAATAACAACAAAAATACCTTTCGTATTTGAGGGAAATCAAACAAACAGGGTTTTTTAAATAAATGGACGGTTTGATTTGGACAAAATATCCGACGTTCCCAAAAGGCCATGTAGCCACAACTATATTGCCTGTTACTCTCTGATAGTGGGCTTAAACCCCTTATTAGACCATACACCGCTCATTGATGCCAGAACAGCTTCATCCCCACAGGCCTACCAGGTCACACAATAAAGTGGCCAAGGATTTAAGATTTTAAATATATCAAATAAATAAACTAAACAATCAAAATGGTGGAAGAACAATAGTAGGCTCTGCAAAGTAGTGTCATGTTTCATTGTGTATCTGTTTCATAATAGTACACATATTATCAATAAGGAAATCATAAAATAAGCTAAATTAAATAATTGTTCGTAACAAATTATTGATCTATATGCATTTCAAGTGATGTCCATGATCTCACTTTAAATAAATAGATTTACTACTAAATAAACATATGGAAATATACAGACAAAAGTGATATCCATGGTCTAACTTTAAATAAATAGATAGCTTAACTACTAAATAAACATATGGAAATATACAGATAAAAGTGATGTCCATGGTCTAACTTTAAATAAATAGATAGCTTAACTACTAAATAAACATATGGAAATATACAGATAAACGTGATGTCCATGGTCTAACTTTAAATAAATAGATAGCTTAACTACTAAATAAACATATGGAAATATACAGATAAAAGTGATGTCCATGGTCTAACTTTAAATAAATAGATAGCTTAACTACTAAATAAACATATGTAAATATACAGATAAAAGTGATGTCCATGGTCTAACTTTAAAATAAATAGATTTACTACTAAATAAACATATGGAAATATACAGATAAAAAAAAAACATATTAAAAACACTGAAATAGAAAAACATGCATTAGAGACATTATTATTACTATTGAAATCGATTCATAAAAAATGTATGTGTCAAAAGAATAACCCTTATGATTGTATACTTTGAATTAATGTTCATTATTGATCGTCTCTTTAATTTAATTGTTTTATTACATTTCGTCTAAAAAGCCTAAAAGCTGAAGATTATTTGAAGTGACATAAAAGGAAAAGCAACTTTTCTGCCTTCGATTTAAAAAAACAGACTTTCCTTCAGATCTGTCTGTGTGTCATGATTAGTTAGGAGCTTTACTGAGGCATTATGAGGCAGAGGGGAAAATACCCTTCTTTGGTTTACTGGCTACATTATAAGGCTTCTGGCGCCCCCTACTGACAACATCAATGCACTGGTACCGACTGGTTTTCAATAGATCTGTTTCACGACTCATTATAATGATCTAGATAACGTTTCTGTACTCTCTGGACTAAAACCTAATTATGATAAGTGTACAAAATTACATATTGGATTCTTTAAAAAAATACAACTTTTACATTACCCTGCAGTTTACCTATAAAATGGGCTAATGGTGAAGTATACATACTTGGTATTCATATCACAAAATATATAACTGAGCTCTCCACAATGAATTTCAAAAATAGACAAGATCCTTAAACCATGGAGAGGTAAATCCCTGACTATTTATGGAAGAATTGCCCTGATTAACTCCTTAGTCACATCTCAGTTTACTCACTTACTTACAGCGCTGCCTACACCTGATGATTAGTTTTGCAAATCATATGAGCAAAAAATATTCATGAGTTATGTTACGGGTCGCGTTTCCATCCCCCCTAGACTGCAAGGACAAAGGGATTCGTAACACCATTAAACTGATATTTAGCTAGAAGGTCCACTCCGGTTGAGACATGAACTGCTATGAAATCAGAAGAGCTGGAGTCACCTGGTTTTGGTCCTGGAGACATACAGGGGGTGCAGTGTTTACTTACAGCCTGAATTCAGCTAATCAAGGTATTGATGACTGGTTGATTAGTTGAATAGTGTGTTAGTACAGGGCTGGAACTGAAGCCTGTATCTTTTCAGCGGGAGTGAAGAATACGACACTGTGAGCCAATCTCAGATGCTGCTCCTGTCGTGAAATACTGCAGACCAGAAGCCATTTCAGACAACCACACACAAACTAAAACCACTGAATCTGACATTTAGTTGAGCGAAGAAAAGACAAGAGTTCTGAAAACACAACAGTTTATTTCCTTAAAATATCATCATCGTTGTCATGGTAACTAACAGACATAAACATTCAGGTTTAGTTTTTTTTCATTAACTCTTCTTTTTATATAAAAGTATACAAACTAACAAAGACGAGTCCCCGTCACCCCTCCATGTAAGGGGTAGAGTAAGGACCCCCCACGGTGACCTCTCACCCCTGACCCCTGCAGACCCCAGAGGGCCACTGTGACACGGTACACACATCAGGTACTACAGCTGTCGCGTATCATTAAATTACATGTACAGTATCTTCAGAAAGCATTCACACTCCTTGACTTTTTCTGCGTAACAAAGTGGGATTCAAATAGATTTCATTGTCATTTTTGGTCAACTATCTACACAAAATAAAATACTATATGTTAAAAAGTGGTAGAAAAATTCTAACATTTATTACAAATGAATTAAAAATAAAACACTAATAAATCTTGATTAGATAAGTATTCACCCTCCTGAGTCAATACATGTTAGAATCACCTTTGTCAGCGATTACTGCTGTGATTATTTTAGGGTACATCTCGAAGTGCTTTGCACACCTACATTTTTCACTATTTTCCCAATATTCTTCATAGATTTCCAAGCCGATTTAAGTCAAAACTGTATCTAGGTCACTCAGGAACATTCACTGTAAGCAACTACAGTGTAGGTTTGGCCTTGTGTTTTAGCGTATTGTCCTGCTGAAAGGTGAATTCGTCTCCCAGTGTCTGGTGGAAAGCAGACTGAACCAGGTTTTCCTCTAGGATTTTGCCTGTGCTTAGCTCTATTCCATTTAGTTTTGTCTTTAAAAAAACTCCCCAGTCCTTGCTGATGGCAAGCATACCCATAACATGATGCAGCCACCACCATGCTTGAACATATGAAGAGTGGTACCTAATGATGTGTTAAGTTTGTGGAAAATCACTTCATATTCAGAACATAAAACATATTTATTTGCCTCAATTTGATGCATGTTTTGGAATATTTTTGTTCTGTACAGGCTTCCTTCATTCCACTCTGTCATTTAGGTTAATATTGTGGAGTAACTGCAGTGTTGTTGATCCATCCTCAGTTTTCTCCTATCACAGCCATTAAACTCTGTAACTGTTTTAAAGTCACCATTGGCCTCATGGTGAAATCCCTGAGCAGTTTCCTTCCTCTCCGGCAACTCAGTTAGGACTCTTTGTATCTGTATCTTTGTAGTGTATTGATAAACCCTTAAAAGGCTAATTAATAACTTCACCATGCTCAAAGGGATATTCTTTTTTACACATCTACTAATCAGTTTGGAAAAACATCCCTGGTCTTTGTGGGTGAATCTGTGTTTGAAATTCACTGCTCGACTGAGGGACCTGACAGATAATTGTATGTGTGGGGTACAAAAATCATGTTAAACACTATTATAGCACACAGAGTGAGTCCATGCAACTTATTATGTGACTTGTTAAGCACGATGAATACTTATTAACTTAAGACATCAGCTTTTCATTTTTAATGAATTAGTCAAACATTTGAAAAACAAAATTCCACTTTGACATTTATGAGGTGTGTAGATCAAAATTCAGGCTGTAACAACAAAATGTGGTAAAAGTCAAGGGGTGTGAATACTTTCTGTAGACTGACAGGGTGTAGACCACCGAGAGGAGAGGGGACAGAGGGGTGTGTAGACTGACAGGGTGTAGACCACTGAGAGGAGAGGGGACAGAGGGGTGTGTAGACTGACAGGGTGTAGACCACTGAGAGGAGAGGGGACAGAGGGGTGTGTAGACTGACAGGGTGTAGACCACTGAGAGGAGAGGGGACAGAGCGGTGTGTAGACTGACAGGGTGTAGACCACTGAGAGGAGAGGGGACAGAGCGGTGTGTAGACTGACAGGGTGTAGACCACCGAGAGGAGAGGGGACAGAGCAGTGTGTAGACTGACAGGGTGTAGACCACTGAGAGGAGAGGGGACAGAGCGGTGTGTAGACTGACAGGGTGTAGACCACCGAGAGGAGAGGGGACAGAGGGGTGTGTAGACTGACAGGGTGTAGACCACTGAGAGGAGAGGGGACAGAGCGGTGTGTAGACTGACAGGGTGTAGACCACTGAGAGGAGAGGGGACAGAGCAGTGTGTAGACTGACAGGGTGTAGACCACTGAGAGGAAAGGGGACAGGGGGGTGTGTAGACTGACAGGGTGTAGACCACTGAGAGGAGAGGGGACAGAGCGGTGTGTAGACTGACAGGGTGTAGACCACCGAGAGGAGAGGGGACAGAGGGGTGTGTAGACTGACAGGGTGTAGACCACTGAGAGGAGAGGGGACAGAGGGGTGTGTAGACTGACAGGGTGTAGACCACCGAGAGGAGAGGGGACAGGGGGGTGTGTAGACTGACAGGGTGTAGACCACTGAGAGGAGAGGGGACAGAGGGGTGTGTAGACTGACAGGGTGTAGACCACCGAGAGGAGAGGGGACAGAGGGGTGTGTAGACTGACAGGGTGTAGACCACTGAGAGGAGAGGGGACAGAGGGTGTGTAGACTGACAGGGTGTAGACCACTGAGAGGAGAGGGGACAGAGGGGTGTGTAGACTGACAGGGTGTAGACCACTGAGAGGAGAGGGGACAGAGGGGTGTGTAGACTGACAGGGTGTAGACCACTGAGAGGAGAGGGGACAGAGGGGTGTGTAGACTGACAGGGTGTAGACCACCGAGAGGAGAGGGGACAGAGGGGTGTGTAGACTGACAGGGTGTAGACCACTGAGAGGAGAGGGGACAGAGGGGTGTGTAGACTGACAGGGTGTAGACCACTGAGAGGAGAGGGGACAGAGGGGTGTGTAGACTGACAGGGTGTAGACCACTGAGAGGAGAGGGGACAGACCACCGAGAGGAGAGGGGACAGAGGGGTGTGTAGACTGACAGGGTGTAGACCACTGAGAGGAGAGGGGACAGAGGGTGTGTAGACTGACAGGGTGTAGACCACTGAGAGGAGAGGGGACAGGGGTGTGTAGACTGACAGGAGACCACCGTGATCTGGATCTCAGTGCCACAGGATTGATTAGACTGAAAGGGTGTAGACCACCGAGAAAACAAAACAATCATTTAGACTGACAGGGACCAGAGTCACTGAAATGTTTGGACAGAGGTCACAGAAATGACAGGGTGTGACCACTGAGAGGAGAGGGGACAGAGGGTGTGTAGACTGACAGGGTGAGAGACAGAGAGAGAGAGACAGAGAGAGAGAGGGAGAGAGAGAGAGGGTGTGAGACTGACAGGGTGTAGACCAGAGACAGAGAGAGAGAGAGGAGAGAGAGAGACAGAGAGAGAGAGACAGGGGTGTGTAGACAGACAGGAGTAGACCAGAGAGAGAGAGAGACAGAGAGAGAGAGACTGAGAGAGAGAGGTGAGACCAGAGAGGAGAGGAGACAAGGGGTTGAAATATCAGGGTGCTAAGACCATTGAGAGTGTCATTAAACCAAGGGCACAGAGGGGTGTGTAGACTGACAAAAAAACAAAACAAGACCATCAAAGAGGAGGGGACAGAGGGGTGTGAAACTGACAGGGTGTAGACCATATGTCCAGAGGAAAACTGCAGGGGATGCAGAGGGCAGTGTTAGACTGATCCAGGGTGTAAAGACCACAAAGAGCAATTAAGGGAAACAGAAAATACAGTGAGACTGACAGGGTGTAGACCAGCCCTGAATGGAGAGGAGCACAGAAAAGGGGTGTCCAGCTGGCCCTGAGTTCAGGGTGTAGACCACTGAGAGGAGAGGGACATCCAGCTGGTCCTGAGTTCACAAACAGGTTCTACTAACACACTGAAGCCTCAGTCCCTCATCCAGCTGGTCCAGAGTTCACAAACCTGGGTACTAGACACAGAAGCCTCAGTCCCCTCATCCAGCTGGTCCTGAGGACAAGGGTTCTACTGACACAGTGAAGCCCACTCATCCAGCTGGAGAGGGGCAGAGTTCACAAACCTGTAGACTGACACACTGAAGTAGACCATCCAGCTGGTCCTGGGGCTGAGTGTAGACAAACCAGTTCTACTAGACCACTGAAGCCTCGGGATCCAGCTGGTCCAGAGTTCACAAACCTGTTCTACTGGCGTTAAAACACAGTGAAGCCTCAGTTCATCCAAAAAGGGGCTGAGTTCACAAACCTGTTCTACTAAACACTGAAGCCTCAGTCCCCTCATCCAGCTGGTCCTGGGGCTGAGTTCACAAAAAAACTAACACACTGAAGCCTCAGTCCAATCATCCAGCTGGTCCTGGGGCTGAGTTCACTAACCTGTTCTACTAACACACTGAAGCCTCAGTCCCCTCATCCAGCTGGTCCTGAGTTCACTAACCTGTTCTCCTAACACACTGAAGCCTCAGTCCCCTCATCCAGCTGGTCCTGGGGCTGAGTTCACAAACCTGTTCTACTAACACACTGAAGCCTCAGTCCCCTCATCCAGCTGGTCCTGAGTTCACAAACCTGTTCTACTAACACAGTGAAGCCTCAGTCCCCTCATCCAGCTGGTCCTGGGGCTGAGTTCACAAACCTGTTCTACTAACACAGAAGCCTCAGTCCCCTCATCCAGCTGGTCCTGGGGCTGAGTTCACTAACCTGTTCTCCTAACACACTGAAGCCTCAGTCCCCTCATCCAGCTGGTCCTGGGGCTGAGTTCACTAACCTGTTCTCCTAACACACTGAAGCCTCAGTCCCCTCATCCAGCTGGTCCTGGGGCTGAGTTCACTAACCTGTTCTCCTAACACACTGAAGCCTCAGTCCCCTCATCCAGCTGGTCCTGGGGCTGAGTTCACAAACCTGTTCTACTAACACACTGAAGCCTCAGTCCCCTCATCCAGCTGGTCCTGGGGCTGAGTTCACAAACCTGTTCTACTAAACATTGAAATAGTCCCCTATCCAGCTGGTCCTGGGGCTGAGTTCACAAACCTGTTCATTAAACACTGAAGCCTCAGTTCATCCAGCTGGTTCTGAGTTCAAAACCAAAAACAAAACAAGTCTCATTTCATCCAGCTGGTTCTCAAAACCTGTTCTACTAACACACTGAAGCCTCAGTCCCCCATCAAGCTGGTTCTGAGTTTAACCTGTTCTACTAACACACTGAAGCCTCAGTCCTCATCCAGCTGGTCCAGAGGAAAACCTGTTCTAAACAATGCCTCAGTCCCCTCATCCAGCTGGTCCAAGTTCACAAACCTGTTCTACTAACACACTGAAGCCTCAGACCCCTCATCCAGCTGGTCCTGAGTTCACAAACCTGTTCTACTAACACACTGAAGCCTCAGTCCCCTCATCCAGCTGGTCCTGAGCAAACCTGAAACACTGAAGCCTCAGTCCCCTCATCCAGCTGGTCCTGAGTTCACAAACCTGTTCTACTAACACACTGAAGCCTCAGTCCCCTCATCCAGCTGGTCCTGAGTTCACTAACCTGTTCTACTAACACACTGAAGCCTCAGTCCCCTCATCCAGCTGGTCCTGAGTTCACAAACCTGTTCTACTAACACAGTGAAGCCTCAGTCCCCTCATCCAGCTGGTCCTGGGGCTGAGTTCACAAACCTGTTCTACTAACACACTGAAGCCTCAGTCCCCTCATCCAGCTGGTCCTGGGGCTGAGTTCACAAACCTGTTCTACTAACACACTGAAGCCTCAGTCCCCTCATCCAGCTGGTCCTGGGGCTGAGTTCACTAACCTGTTCTACTAACACACTGAAGCCTCAGTCCCCTCATCCAGCTGGTCCTGAGTTCACTAACCTGTTCTCCTAACACACTGAAGCCTCAGTCCCCTCATCCAGCTGGTCCTGGGGCTGAGTTCACAAACCTGTTCTACAAACCTGAAGTTCTACTCACAAACCTGTTCACTGAACTCAGTGAAGCCTCAGTCCCCTCATCCAGCTGGTCCTGGGGCTGAGTTCACAAACCTGTTCTACTAACACACTGAAGCCTCAGTCCCCTCATCCAGCTGGTTCTGAGTTCACTAACCTGTACTCCTAACACACTGAAGTCTCAGTCCCCTCATCCAGCTGGTTCTCAGTTCACTAACCTGTTCTACTAACACACTGAAGCCTCAGTCCCCTCATCCAGCTGGTCCTGAGTTCACTAACCTGTTCTACTAACACACTGAAGCCTCAGTCCCCTCATCCAGCTGGTCCTGAGTTCACAAACCTGTTCTACTAACACACTGAAGCATCAGTCCCCTCATCCAGCTGGTCCTGAGTTCACAAACCTGTTCTACTAACACACTGAAGCCTCAGTCCCCTCATCCAGCTGGTCCTGGGACTGAGTTCACAAACCTGTTCTACTAACACACTGAAGCCTCAGTCCCCTCATCCAGCTGGTTCTGAGTTCACTAACCTGTTCTACTAACACACTGAAGCCTCAGTCCCCTCATCCAGCTGGTTCTGAGTTCACTAACCTGTTCTACTAACACACTGAAGCCTCAGTCCCCTCATCCATCTGGTAACCTGGGCCTCAGTCCCCCCTCATCCAGCTGAGTTCACAAACCTGTTCTACTAACACACTGAAGCCTCAGTCCCCTCATCCAGCTGGTCCTGAGTTCACTAACCTGTTCTACTAACACACTGAAGCCTCAGTCCCCTCATCCATCTGGTCCTGGGGTTGAGTTCACAAACCTGTTCTACTAACACACTGAAGCCTCAGTCCCCTCATCCAGCTGGTCCTGAGTTCACTAACCTGTTCTACTAACACACTGAAGCCTCAGTCCCCTCATCCAGCTGGTCCTGGGGTTGAGTTCACTAACCTGTTCTACTAACACACTGAAGCCTCAGGACCAGAACATCCAATCAATCAGAATAAAACAAATTACAAAAACAAAACTAAATTGCTTTTTGGGAAACACAAGAACAAGCACAAAGCAAAATGCAGTGCTACCTGGCCCTAAATCGACAGAACACCGTGGCAAACTATTTGACCATGGTTACTGATCAAAATCTTAGAAAAACCTTGACAATGTACAGGCTCAGTGAGAACAGCCTTGCCGTTGAGAAGGGTAGACACAGGAAAACCTGGCTCCCTGTAGAGGAAAGGCTGTGTAACCACTGCCCCACAGCAGAACCCGAGACAGAGCTGCATTTCCTGACAAAATGTCAAAAATATAAAACAATTAGAGAGTGTCATTTCCTCAAATTTAAAACCCTGATACAAGGTTTAAAAGACCTCTCTGATGAGGACAGGCTACCCGTCCTGTTGGGGGAGGACGAAGAGAGCTGTGGGTTGGCAGAGAGCTGTGGGTTGGCAGCGTACAGCATTGCTGCCTGCCATAAGATGAGGGACAGTGTCTGACAGACCAATCAACCTGTTTAAAGTTATTGTATTATTGATTATTGTTGTTACTGTTGTCCTGTTGACAATATTGATCATTATTATTATTAATTATTTTAATTAATTAATTGTAAATCTCCAAAGTAAGCTTTGGCAATATGTACATTTTTACATCATGCCAATAAAGAAAACTGAATTGAATTGAACAATTGAAAGAGAGAGAAAAAGACAGACATACTAGACAGACAGACTACGCTTGACAGCCCAGTAAATGTGTCTGTCTGTCCAGTATAGTCTGTCTCTCTGTACATCCCAGTCTGTCTGTCTGTCTGTCCAGCAAAGTATATACAATGGGCTTATTTGATACACTGCCGATTTTGCAGGTTTTCCTACTTACAAAGCATGTAGAGGTCTGTAATTTGTATCAAAGGTACACTTCAACTGTGAGAGACGGAATCTAAAACAAACATCCAGAAAATCACATTGTATGATTTTTAAGTAATTAATTTGCATTAATTATGATGATCATTGATTATCATTGATGCCCCACGAGGTGAGATCTTGCATGGAGCCCCAGACCGAGGGTGATTGACCGTCATCTTGAACTTCTTCCATTTTCTAATAATTGCGCCAACAGTTGTTGCCTTCTCACCAAGCTGCTTGCCTATTGTCCTGTAGCCCATCCCAGCCTTGTGCATGTCTACAATTTTATCCCTGATGTCCTTACACAGCTCTCTGGTCTTGGCCATTGTGGAGAGGTTGGAGTCTGTTTGATTTAGTGTGTGGACAGGTGTCTTTTATACAGGTAACGAGTTCAAACAGGTGCAGTTAATACAGGTAATGAGTGGAGAACAGGAGGACTTCTTAAAGAAAAACTAACAGGTCTGTGAGAGCCAGAATTCATACTGGTTGGTAGGTGATCAAATACTTATGTCATGCAATAAAATGCAAATTAATTACTTAAAAATCATACAATGTGATTTTCTGGATTTTTGTTTTAGATTCCGTCTCTCACAGTTGAAGTGTACCTATGATTAAAAAAATTACAGACCTCTACATGCTTTGTAAGTAGGAAAACCTGCAAAAACGGCAGTGTATCAAATACTTGTTCTCCCCTCTGTATGTCTAGTGTAGTCTGTCTGTCTGTCCAGTCTACATGTCTAGTGTAGTCTGTCTGTCTGTCTGTCCAGTCTATATGTCTAGTGTAGTCTGTCTGTCTGTCCAGTCTATATGTCTAGTGTAGTCTGTCTGTCTGTCCAGTCTATATGTCTAGTGTAGTCTGTCTGTCTGTCCAGTCTATATGTCTAGTGTAGTCTGTCTGTCTGTCCAGTCTATATGTCTAGTGTAGTCTGTCTGTCTGTCCAGTCTATATGTCTAGTGTAGTCTGTCTGTCTGTCTGTCCAGTCTATATGTCTAGTGTAGTCTGTCTGTCTGTCAGTCTATATGTCTAGTGTAGTCTGTCTGTCTGTTCAGTCTATATGTCTGTAGTGTAGTCTGTCTGTCTGTTCAGTCTATATGTCTAGTGTAGTCTGTCTGTCTGTCTGTCCAGTCTATATGTCTAGTGTAGTCTGTCTGTCTGTTCAGTCTATATGTCTAGTGTAGTCTGTCTGTCTGTTCAGTCTGTATGTCTAGTGTAGTGTAGTCTGTCTGTCTGTTCAGTCTATATGTCTAGTGTAGTCTGTCTGTCTGTTCAGTCTATATGTCTAGTGTAGTCTGTCTGTCTGTTCAGTCTATATGTCTAGAGTGTAGTCTGTCTGTCTGTTCAGTCTATATGTCTAGTGTAGTCTGTCTGTCTGTTCAGTCTATATGTCTAGAGTGTAGTCTGTCTGTCTGTTCAGTCTATATGTCTAGTGTAGTCTGTATGTCTGTCCAGTCTATATGTCTAGTGTAGTCTGTCTGTCTGTTCAGTCTATATGTCTAGTGTAGTCAGTATGTCTGTCCAGTCTATATGTCTAGAGTGTAGTCTGTCTGTCTGTTCAGTCTATATGTCTAGTGTAGTCTGTCTGTCTGTTCAGTCTATATGTCTAGTGTAGTCTGTCTGTCTGTTCAGTCTATATGTCTAGTGTAGTCTGTCTGTCTGTTCAGTCTATATGTCTAGTGTAGTCTGTCTGTCTGTTCAGTCTATATGTCTAGTGTAGTCTGTCTGTCTGTTCAGTCTATATGTCTAGTGTAGTCTGTCTGTCTGTTCAGTCTATATGTCTAGTGTAGTCTGTCTGTCTGTTAAGTCTATATGTCTAGTGTAGTCTCTCTGTCTGTCTGTTCAGTCTATATGTCTAGTGTAGTCAGTATGTCTGTCCAGTCTATATGTCTAGAGTGTAGTCTGTCTGTCTGTTCAGTCTATATGTCTAGTGTAGTCTGTCTGTCTGTTCAGTCTATATGTCTAGTGTAGTCTGTCTGTCTGTTAAGTCTATATGTCTAGTGTAGTCTGTCTGTCTGTCTGTCTGTTCAGTCTATATGTCTAGAGTAGTCTGTCTGTCTGTTCAGTCTATATGTCTAGTGTAGTCTGTATGTCTGTCCAGTCCTGTCTAGTGCGACTGATTTGTTTTGGGGGTGAAACCAACAGACAGGGCTCCTCCCAGCCCACCAATCAGCAGACAGACAGGGCTCCTCCCAGCCCACCAATCAGCAGACAGACAGGGCTCCTCCCAGCCCACCAATCAGCAGACAGACAGGGCTCCTCCCAGCCCACCAATCAACAGACAGACAGGGCTCCTCCCACCCCACCAATCAACAGACAGACAGGGCTCCTCCCAGCCCACCAACCAGCAGACAGACAGGGCTCCTCCCAGCCCACCAATCAACAGACAGACAGGGCTCCTCCCAGCCCACCAATCAACAGACAGACAGGGCTCCTCCCAGCCCACCAACCAGCAGACAGACAGGGCTCCTCCCAGCCCACCAACCAGCAGACAGACAGGGCTCCTCCCAGCCCACCAACCAGCAGACAGACAGGGCTCCTCCCAGCCCACCAACCAGCAGACAGACAGGGCTCCTCCCAGCCCACCAACCAGCAGACAGACAGGGCTCCTCCCAGCCCACCAACCAGCTGACAGACAGGGCTCCTCCCAGCCCACCAACCAGCAGATAGACAGGGCTCCTCCCAGCCCACCAACCAGCAGACAGAGGTATCGTCGGACAGGGCCACAGTGTCCCCGGACCGCCCTCAGCCTCCAGTATCTATGGAGCAATAATCTATGTGCCGGGGGACTAGGATCAGTCTTTTATATTGGGTGTAATTCTCATGTCTTATCTGGTGTGCCGTGTTAATTGAAGTATGCTCCCTGTAATTCTCTCTCTCCCCCTCTCCTCCCAGAGGACCTGAGCCCTAGGACCATGCATCAGGACTACCTGGCCTGATGACTCCTGGCTGTTCCCAGTCCAGCTGGTCGTGCT
>NW_026290840.1:50000-75000 GCF_023373465.1 Oncorhynchus keta
GTGGACTGGTGGGAAAGAGCTGGACCTCCATTCACTATTCCAGTGGACTGGTGGGAAAGAGCTGGACCTCCATTCACTATTCCAGTGGACTGGTGGGAAAGAGCTGGACCTCCATTCACTATTCCAGTGGACTGGTGGGAAAGAGCTGGACCTCCATTCACTATTCCAGTGGACTGGTGGGTAAGAGCTCGACCTCCATTCACTATTCCAGTGGACTGGTGGGAAAGAGCTTGACCTCCATTCACTATTCCAGTGGACTGGTGGGAAAGAGCTGGACCTCCATTCACTATTCCAGTGGACTGGTGGGAAAGAGCTGGACCTCCATTCACTATTCCAGTGGACTGGTAGGAAAGAGCTCAACCTCCATTCACTATTCCAGTGGACTGGTGGGAAAGAGCTCGACCTCCATTCACTATTCCAGTGGACTGGTGGGAAAGAGCTGGACCTCCATTCACTATTCCAGTGGACTGGTGGGAAAGAGCTCGACCTCCATTCGCTATTCCAGTGGACTGGTGGGAAAGAGCTGGACCTCCATTCACTATTCCAGTGGACTGGTGGGAAAGAGCTCGACCTCCATTCACTATTCCAGTGGACTGGTGGGAAAGAGCTGGACCTCCATTCACTATTCCAGTGGACTGGTGGGAAAGAGCTGGACCTCCATTCACTATTCCAGTGGACTGGTGGGAAAGAGCTGGACCTCCATTCACTATTCCAGTGGACTGGTGGGAAAGAGCTGGACCTCCATTCACTATTCCAGTGGACTGGTGGGAAAGAGCTCGACCTCCATTCACTATTCCAGTGGACTGGTGGGAAAGAGCTCGACCTCCATTCACTATTCCAGTGGACTGGTGGGAAAGAGCTCGACCTCCATTCACTATTCCAGTGGACTGGTGGGAAAGAGCTGGACCTCCATTCACTATTCCAGTGGACTGGTGGGAAAGAGCTGGACCTCCATTCACTATTCCAGTGGACTGGTGGGAAAGAGCTGGACCTCCATTCACTATTCCAGTGGACTGGTGGGAAAGAGCTGGACCTCCATTCACTATTCCAGTGGACTGGTGGGAAAGAGCTGGACCTCCATTCACTATTCCAGTGGACTGGTGGGAAAGAGCTGGACCTCCATTCACTATTCCAGTGGACTGGTGGGAAAGAGCTGGACCTCCATTCACTATTCCAGTGGACTGGTGGGTAAGAGCTCGACCTCCATTCACTATTCCAGTGGACTGGTGGGAAAGAGCTTGACCTCCATTCACTATTCCAGTGGACTGGTGGGAAAGAGCTGGACCTCCATTCACTATTCCAGTGGACTGGTGGGAAAGAGCTGGACCTCCATTCACTATTCCAGTGGACTGGTAGGAAAGAGCTCAACCTCCATTCACTATTCCAGTGGACTGGTGGGAAAGAGCTCGACCTCCATTCACTATTCCAGTGGACTGGTGGGAAAGAGCTGGACCTCCATTCACTATTCCAGTGGACTGGTGGGAAAGAGCTCGACCTCCATTCGCTATTCCAGTGGACTGGTGGGAAAGAGCTGGACCTCCATTCACTATTCCAGTGGACTGGTGGGAAAGAGCTCGACCTCCATTCACTATTCCAGTGGACTGGTGGGAAAGAGCTCGACCTCCATTCACTATTCCAGTGGACTGGTGGGAAAGAGCTGGACCTCCATTCACTATTCCAGTGGACTGGTGGGAAAGAGCTGGACCTCCATTCACTATTCCAGTGGACTGGTGGGAAAGAGCTGGACCTCCATTCACTATTCCAGTGGACTGGTGGGGAAAGAGCTCGACCTCCATTCACTATTCCAGTGGACTGGTGGGAAAGAGCTCGACCTCCATTCACTATTCCAGTGGACTGGTGGGAAAGACCTGGACCTCCATTCACTATTCCAGTGGACTGGTGGGAAAGAGCTCGACCTCCATTCACTATTCCAGTGGACTGGTGGGAAAGAGCTCGACCTCCATTCACTATTCCAGTAGACTGGTGGGAAAGAGCTCCAGTGGACCTCCATTCACTATTCCAGTGGACTGGTGGGAAAGAGCTCGACCTCCATTCACTATTCCAGTGGACTGGTGGGAAAGAGCTGGACCTCCATTCACTATTCCAGTGGACTGGTGGGAAAGAGCTGGACCTCCATTCACTATTCCAGTGGACTGGTGGGAAAGAGGACCTCCATTCACTATTCCAGTGGACTGGTGGGAAAGAGCTCGACCTCCATTCACTATTCCAGTGGACTGGTGGGAAAGAGCTCGACCTCCATTCACTATTCCAGTGGACTCGACCTCCATTCACTATTCCAGTGGACTGGTGGGTAAGAGCTCGACCTCCATTCACTATTCCAGTGGACTGGTGGGAAAGAGCTCGACCTCCATTCACTATTCCAGTGGACTGGTGGGAAAGAGCTGGACCTCCATTCACTATTCCAGTGGACTGGTGGGAAAGAGCTGGACCTCCATTCACTATTCCAGTGGACTGGTGGGAAAGAGCTCGACCTCCATTCACTATTCCAGTGGACTGGTGGGAAAGAGCTGGACCTCCATTCACTATTCCAGTGGACTGGTGGGAAAGAGCTGGACCTCCATTCACTATTCCAGTGGACTGGTGGGAAAGAGCTGGACCTCCATTCACTATTCCAGTGGACTGGTGGGAAAGAGCTGGACCTCCATTCACTATTCCAGTGGACTGGTGGGAAAGAGCTGGACCTCCATTCACTATTCCAGTGGACTGGTGGGAAAGAGCTGGACCTCCATTCACTATTCCAGTGGACTGGTGGGAAAGAGCTGGACCTCCATTCACTATTCCAGTGGACTGGTGGGAAAGAGCTGGACCTCCATTCACTATTCCAGTGGACTGGTGGGGAAAGAGCTCGACCTCCATTCACTATTCCAGTGGACTGGTGGGAAAGAGCTGGACCTCCATTCACTATTCCAGTAGACTGGTGGGAAAGAGCTGGACCTCCATTCACTATTCCAGTGGACTGGTGGGAAAGAGCTCGACCTCCATTCACTATTCCAGTGGACTGGTGGGAAAGAGCTCGACCTCCATTCACTATTCCAGTGGACTGGTGGGAAAGAGCTGGACCTCCATTCACTATTCCAGTGGACTGGTGGGAAAGAGCTTGACCTCCATTCACTATTCCAGTGGACTGGTGGGAAAGAGCTGGACCTCCATTCACTATTCCAGTGGACTGGTGGGAAAGAGCTGGACCTCCATTCACTATTCCAGTGGACTGGTGGGAAAGAGCTCGACCTCCATTCACTATTCCAGTGGACTGGTGGGAAAGAGCTCGACCTCCATTCACTATTCCAGTGGACTGGTGGGAAAGAGCTCGACCTCCATTCACTATTCCAGTGGACTGGTGGGAAAGAGCTGGACCTCCATTCACTATTCCAGTGGACTGGTGGGAAAGAGCTGGACCTCCATTCACTATTCCAGTGGACTGGTGGGAAAGAGCTCGACCTCCATTCACTATTCCAGTGGACTGGTGGGAAAGAGCTGGACCTCCATTCACTATTCCAGTGGACTGGTGGGAAAGAGCTCGACCTCCATTCACTATTCCAGTGGACTGGTGGGAAAGAGCTGGACCTCCATTCACTTTCCAGTGGACTGGTGGGAAAGAGCTGACCTCCATTCACTATTCCAGTGGACTGGTGGGAAAGAGCTGGACCTCCATTCACTTTTCCAGTGGACTGGTGGGAAAGAGCTCGACCTCCATTCACTATTCCAGTGGACTGGTGGGAAAGAGCTCGACCTCCATTCACTATTCCAGTGGACTGGTGGGAAAGAGCTCGACCTCCATTCACTATTCCAGTGGACTGGTGGGAAAGAGCTGGACCTCCATTCACTATTCCAGTGGACTGGTGGGAAAGAGCTCGACCTCCATTCACTATTCCAGTGGACTGGTGGGAAAGAGCTCGACCTCCATTCACTATTCCAGTGCGTACAGATGGCATGTGTTTCCTGTTCCTGCCCGTTTCATAATGGGCCATTCTAAATCTCAACTCATTTTTCATATTAGTAAAGACAGTATTAAATTGAGAATAGTCTGATGTGAAAATATGATCATGATGAGAGAACAGCGTGTGCAGACTGAGGCTAACTAAAGTTGCCAAATAACTCTCATTCTCGTGTATCGGACCTGTTTCAAATCATCTTACATGGGACTTATGAGCACATCTTGTCAGATAAATGAACTAGTCAACAGCCTATAGCCCATATCATAGTCAGATAACATCCAGTATCTAGTCAGCTAAATGAACTAGTCTATAGTATCTAGTCTGATAACATCCAGTATCTAGTCTGATAACATACAGTCTATAGTCAGATAACATACAGTATCTAGTCTGATAACATACAGTCTATAGTCAGATAACATACAGTATCTAGTCTGATAACATACAGTCTATAGTCAGATAACATACAGTATCTAGTCTGATAACATACAGTCTATAGTCAGATAACATCCAGTATCTAGTCAGCTAAATGAACAAGCCTACAGTATCTAGTCTGATAAATGAACTAGTCTATAGTATCTAGTCTGATAAATGAACAAGCCTACAGTATCTAGTCTGATAAATGAACAAGCCTACAGTATCTAGTCAGATAACATACAGTATCTAGTCTGATAAATGAACAGGTCTACAGCCAGATAACATACAGTATCTAGTCTGATAAATGAACAAGTCTACAGTATCTAGTCTGATAAATAACATACAGTATCTAGTCTGATAAATACAGTAACTAGTCTGATAAATGAACAGTCTATAGTCAGATAACATACAGTATCTAGTCTGATAAATGAACTAGTCTACAGTATCTAGTCTGATAACATACAGTATATAGTCTGATAAATGAACAAGCCTACAGTCTATAGTCAGATAACATACAGTATCTAGTCTGATAAATGAACAGGTCTACAGCCAGATAACATACAGTATCTAGTCTGATAAATGAACTAGTCTATAGTCTATAGCCAGATAACATACAGTATCTAGTCTGATAAATGAACTAGTCTATAGTCTATAGTCAGATAACATACAGTATCTAGTCTGATAAATGAACTAGTCTACAGTCTATAGCCAGATAACATACAGTATCTAGTCTGATAAATGAACAGGTCTACAGTCTATAGTCTGATAACATACAGTATCTAGTCTGATAAATGAACAGTCCTATAGTCTATAGTCAGATAACATACAGTATCTAATCTGATAAATGAACAGTCCTATAGTCTATAGTCAGATAACATACAGTATCTAGTCTGATAAATGAACTAGTCTACAGCCAGATAACATACAGTATCTAGTCTGATAAATGAACAATGTTTCTATAGACTTAAAATAAACAATGGCTTTATTGTGATGGTGTATATTACATTTATTTATTCGACTTTTAAATGTAGATGTCCCGAAGGCGCACGTCAGGGGCTTGTTCGGAGGCCTGGAGATGCTAAATGTATATTCATGTTAATTAACGGTTAATGAGACCGCCAGTCTTTTTCCATGACAATAACCGGTGGACGAAACATCCTGCCACAGCCTTCGGTAGGATGTGATCACCTTACAAACAGACAGGTGTCTAGTCCCTCTGCTAACAGGACAACAGGGTTAAAGACATATAGCCTGGGTACCAGTCTGTTTGTGCCATCGTGCCACTCCTTGCCTCTCAGTCATACCAAGGAGATGACGGGATAGCCCAAACCAATCTGAGACCAGGCTAACCTCTGAATCTTCAACTGAACAACAATATCTGGCCTATAGTACAGACAGATGACAACGTCTCTTATCAAGAATACACTCTGATATCAACTTCCATCAAACTGTATGACACCACTGGTTGAACACTAAACTACACAGATCTCTCTCTCTCACACACACACACACACACCAACCCACCCACCCACACACAGGTAAACCCCACAGAAAGGCACCAGGTATTGCTAATGATGAGGACTGTCTTTCATACAGACACAACCTTCAATCTGCTCCCTCTCTCTCTCTGGATAGAACCACCACACAACTCACTATGATACACACTCCCTACCCATTTGGTGTTGTACACACACACATGCAAACATGAACACACATTGAGACGGCCAGAGAGAACTGTCAGAGAGAACAAGCAGAGAGACAGTCAGAGAGACAGTCACAGAGACGCTCAGAGAGACAGTCAGAGAGACGGTCAGAGAGACAGTCAGAGAGACGCTCAGAGAGACAGTCAGAGAGACAGTCAGAGAGAACAGTCAGAGAGACAGTCAGAGAGAACAGTCAGAGAGACAGTCAGAGAGACAGTCAGAGAGACAGTCAGAGAGACAGTCAGAGAGAACAGTCAGAGAGACAGTCAGAGAGACAGTCAGAGAGACAGTCAGAGAGACAGTCAGAGAGACAGTCAGAGAGACAGTCAGAGAGACAGTCAGAGAGAACAGTCAGAGAGACAGTCAGAGAGAACAGTCAGAGAGACAGTCAGAGAGAACAGTCAGAGAGACAGTCAGTCTACGGTCCTGTTGACCACATAAGGAGACACAGGAAGCTTTTACAGCGTCTGTATGTGTGTGTGTCCATGGTCATGTGGTTGTCTGTTCAGAAGACGGAGTCAAACCCCACAGGAGACTAGGTGTTTGTGGGAGAGTCATCCAAGGACCAATGAGAGAGGACCTTCAGGCTGGTCTACGGTGTGGAGGGGAGAGTATGGACACAGGGACGGGGACACACCAGGAGCAGCCTGCTCTACAACATGGCGTAGTCAGACGAACCAATCTTCTCCTCTGGTCTGGAAGTGGGGGGTTGTCTTTGTTACCAGCCCAAAGTTAATGCATGGTTGTCGTGGTTACCAGGGGGTGGTTGTCATGGTAACCATCCCATAGTAATGGCGGTGCGGTTGGTTGTCATGGTTACCAGCCGATGAGGTTGGCCTTGGCCTTGTCTGTGAGCTTGCGGACACGCCCCTTGGAGGAAGTGCCGAAGGTGAGGGAGGAGTCTTCAACCAGGAGTTGTCTCTGCTCCTCCTCCTCTGAGTCCTCCTCCGTGTAGTATGCCGTCCGTCGCCCCCGGTTACGCGTACGCATCGATCCCGCTGACCCCTCCCCTTCCTGTTCCGCCTCCTCCTCTTCATCGTCGTTTTCGTCCTGTGGCGATGCCCTCACGCGCTGTGATTGTTGCAGAGACTGGGCAGGGGGAGTCATCTCGTCGTTGATTCGCCGGCTGCTCCTCCTCAAAGGGGAAGGGGAGGGGTCGGGGCTGGAAGGGGGAGGGGCTATCTCTGTCCTGACCAGTCTTGGCCTACCGCGGCGCCGTGGCGTTCCTGGAAGTCCGGCCCCCGACAGCACAGACGCTTCCTGGGCAGAGGAAGTCCCGCCCTCGTCGCCTGTGGATTGGTTGAGCTTGTCCTCTGGGGTGGAACTTCGCCGGAGGCCCCTCCTCATGGCCTCTAGTTCCTGTTTGGACTTCCTGCCTCTCTTCCTGCCGGGAGGGCGACCCTTGGGGGCAGGGCTAGGACTGGGTTCAGGGGTCACTGCTCTGGGTCTCCGTCCCCTCCGACCTGCAGACACTGTCTCCTGACTACTGTGGCCATTCAGGTGGGCAGTAGCCTGGGGTGAGGGGCTACGAGGGGAGGCTGGGGGGAGAGAGAGATTGTGAGTTAAATCAACCAATCAGTCGTATGTGTACTATTTACCTGCAGTGTTATATGTTATAGAGGGTGGGGTGGGGGGACTCTGTCCTGTATGTTATAGAGGGTGGGGGGTTCTGTCCTGTATGTTATAGAGGGTGAGGGGGGGCTCTGTCCTGTATGTTATAGAGGGTGGGGGGGGACTCTGTCCTGTATGTTATAGAGGGTGGGGGGACTCTGTCCTGTATGTTATAGAGGGTGGGGGGACTCTGTCCTGTATGTTATAGAGGGTGAGGGGGACTCTGTCCTGTATGTTATAGAGGGGGGGGGACTCTGTCCTGTATGTTATAGAGGGTGAGGGGGGACTCTGTCCTGTATGTTATAGAGGGTGAGGGGGGACTCTGTCCTGTATGTTATAGAGGGTGAGGGGGGGGACTCTGTCCTGTATGTTATAGAGGGTGTGGGGGGGGGACTCTGTCCTGTATGTTATAGAGGGTGTGGGGGGACTCTGTCCTGTATGTTATAGAGGGTGGGGGGACTCTGTCCTGTATGTTATAGAGGGTGAGGGGGGACTCTGTCCTGTATGTTATAGAGGGTGGGGGGGGACTCTGTCCTGTATGTTATAGAGGGTGAGGGGGACTCTGTCCTGTATGTTATAGAGGGGTGGGGGGGACTCTGTCCTGTATGTTATAGAGGGTGGGGGGACTCTGTCCTGTATGTTATAGAGGGTGAGGGGGGGGACTCTGTCCTGTATGTTATAGAGGGTGAGGGGGGGCTCTGTCCTGTATGTTATAGAGGGTGAGGGGGGCTCTGTCCTGTATGTTATAGAGGGTGGGGGGGCTCTGTCCTGTATGTTATAGGGGGGCTCTGTCCTGTATGCTGTGAGGGGGGCTCTGTCCTGTATGTTATAGAGGGTGGGGGGGGCTCTGTCCTGTATGTTATAGAGGGTGAGGGGGGCTCTGTCCTGTATGCTGTGAGGGGGGCTCTGTCCTGTATGTTATAGAGGGTGTGGGGGGCTCTGTCCTGTATGTTATAGAGGGTGAGGGGGGCTCTGTCCTGTATGTTGTAGAGGGTGAGATGGACTCTGTCCTGTATGTTATAGAGGGTGAGGGGGGTTCTGTCCTGTATGTTGTAGAGGGTGAGGGGGGTTCTGTCCTGTATGTTGTAGAGGGGGGGGGTCTGTCCTGTATGTTGTAGAGGGTGGGGGGTCTGTCCTGTATATTGTAGAGGGTGAGGGGGGTCTGTCCTGTATGTTGTAGAGGGTGAGGGGGGGGGCTCTGTCCTGTATGTTATAGAGGGTGAGGGGGAGGGGGGCTCTGTCCTGTATGCTGTGAGGGGGGTCTGTCCTGTATGTTGTAGAGGGTGAGGGGGGTTCTGTCCTGTATGTTGTAGAGGGTGGGGGGCTCTGTCCTGTATGCTGTGAGGGGGGCTCTGTCCTGTATGTTATAGGGTGGGGGGCTCTGTCCTGTATGTTATAGAGGGTGAGGGGGGCTCTGTCCTGTATGTTATAGAGGGTGTGGGGGGCTCTGTCCTGTATGTTATAGAGGGTGAGGGGGGCTCTGTCCTGTATGCTGTGAGGGGGGGTGTATGCTGGAGGGGGGGGCTCTGTCCTGTATGTTATAGAGGGTGAGGGGGGCTCTGTCCTGTATGTTATAGAGGGTGAGGGGGGCTCTGTCCTGTATGCTGTGAGGGGGGGGCTCTGTCCTGTATGTTATAGAGGGTGTGGGGGGCTCTGTCCTGTATGTTATAGAGGGTGAGGGGGGCTCTGTCCTGTATGTTGTAGAGGGTGAGATGGACTCTGTCATGTATGTTATAGAGGGTGAGGGGGGTTCTGTCCTGTATGTTGTAGAGGGTGAGGGGGGTTCTGTCCTGTATGTTGTAGAGGGTGGGGGGTCTGTCCTGTATGTTGTAGAGGGTGGGGGGTCTGTCCTGTATATTGTAGAGGGTGAGGGGGGGGTCTGTCCTGTATGTTGTAGAGGGTGAGGGGGGGGGGCTCTGTCCTGTATGTTATAGAGGGTGAGGGGGGGGGGCTCTGTCCTGTATGCTGTGAGGGTGGGGGGTCTGTCCTGTATGTTGTAGAGGGTGAGGGGGGTTCTGTCCTGTATGTTGTAGAGGGTGGGGGGTTCTGTCCTGTATGTTGTAGAGGGTGAGGGGGGTTCTGTCCTGTATGTTGTAGAGGGTGAGGGGGGTCTGTCCTGTATGTTATAGAGGGTGAGGGGGTCTGTCCTGTATGTTGTAGAGGGTGAGGGGGGGTTCTGTCCTGTATGTTGTAGAGGGTGGGGGGGTCTGTCCTGTATGTTATAGAGGGTGAGGGGGGTCTGTCCTGTATGTTGTAGAGGGTGAGGGGGGTTCTGTCCTGTATGTTGTAGAGGGTGAGGGGGGTTCTGTCCTGTATGTTGTAGAGGGTGGGGGGTCTGTCCTGTATGTTATAGAGGGTGAGGGGGTGAGGGGGTCTGTCCTGTATGTTATAGAGGGTGAGGGGGTGGGGGTCTGTCCTGTATGTTGTAGAGGGTGAGGGGGGTTCTGTCCTGTATGTTGTAGAGGGTGAGGGGGGTTCTGTCCTGTATGTTGTAGAGGGTGGGGGGTCTGTCCTGTATGTTGTAGAGGGTGAGGGGGTCTGTCCTGTATGTTATAGAGGGTGAGGGGGGAGGGGGTCTGTCCTGTATGTTGTAGAGGGTGAGGGGGGTTCTGTCCTGTATGTTGTAGAGGGTGAGGGTGAGGGGTGAGGGGGTCTGTCCTGTATGTTGTAGAGGGTGAGGGGGGGGGTTCTGTCCTGTATGTTGTAGAGGGTGAGGGGGGTCTGTCCTGTATGTTGTAGAGGGTGGGGGGTCTGTCCTGTATGTTGTAGAGGGTGGGGGGTCTGTCCTGTATATTGTAGAGGGTGAGGGGGGTCTGTCCTATATGTTGTAGAGGGTGAGGGGGGGGGCTCTGTCCTGTATGTTATAGAGGGTGAGGGGGGGGCTCTGTCCTGTATGCTGTGAGGGTGAGGGGGGTCTGTCCTGTATGTTGTAGAGGGTGAGGGGGGTTCTGTCCTGTATGTTGTAGAGGGTGAGGGGGGTTCTGTCCTGTATGTTGTAGAGGGTGAGGGGGGTTCTGTCCTGTATGTTGTAGAGGGTGAGGGGGTCTGTCCTGTATGTTATAGAGGGTGAGGGGGTGAGGGGGTCTGTCCTGTATGTTGTAGAGGGTGAGGGGTGGGGGTTCTGTCCTGTATGTTGTAGAGGGTGAGGGGGGGTCTGTCCTGTATGTTGTAGAGGGTGAGGGGGGTCTGTCCTGTATGTTGTAGAGGGTGAGGGGGGTCTGTCCTGTATGTTGTAGAGGGTGAGGGGGGTTCTGTCCTGTATGTTGTAGAGGGTGGGGGGGTCTGTCCTGTATGTTATAGAGGGTGAGGGGGTGGGGGGGTCTGTCCTGTATGTTATAGAGGGTGAGGGTGGGGGTCTGTCCTGTATGTTGTAGAGGGTGAGGGGGGTTCTGTCCTGTATGTTGTAGAGGGTGAGGGGGGTTCTGTCCTGTATGTTGTAGAGGGTGGGGGGTCTGTCCTGTATGTTATAGAGGGTGAGGGGGTCTGTCCTGTATGTTATAGAGGGTGGGGGGTCTATCCTGTATGTTGTAGAGGGTGAGGGGGGTTCTGTCCTGTATGTTGTAGAGGGTGTGGGTGTGTGTCTGGGGTCTGTCCTGTATGTTGTAGTGTGTGGGTGGGCCTGTCCTGTATGTTGTAGGTGTGTGTGTGGGGGTCTGTGTGTGTGTGTGTGTAGAGGGTGAGGGGGTTCTGTCCTGTATGTTGTAGAGGGTGAGGGGGGGGGGTCTGTCCTGTATGTTGTAGAGGGTGGGGGGGGGGTTCTGTCCTGTATGTTGTAGAGGGTGAGGGGGGTTCTGTCCTGCATGTTGTAGAGGGTGGGGGGTCTGTCCTGTATGTTATAGAGGGTGAGGGTGAGGGGGTCTGTCCTGTATGTTATAGAGGGTGAGGGGTGGGGGGTCTGTCCTTATGTTGTAGAGGGTGAGGGGGGGGGGGGTTCTGTCCTGTATGTTGTAGAGGGTGAGGGGGTTCTGTCCTGTATGTTTGTAGAGGGTGGGGGGTCTGTCCTGTATGTTATAGAGGGTGAGGGGGTGAGGGGGTCTGTCCTGTATGTTGTAGAGGGTGAGGGGGGGTTCTGTCCTGTATGTTATAGAGGGTGAGGGTGGGGGGGTCTGTCCTGTATGTTGTAGAGGGTGGGTGTCTGTCTGTAGGTTATGTGGGTGTGTGTGTCTGTAGGGGGTCTGTGTGTGTTGTAGAGGGTGGGGGTCTGTCCTGTGTGTTATAGAGGGTGTGTGTGTGTGTAGGGGGTCTGTGTGTATGTTGTGAGTGTGTGTGGTGGTGTGTGTGTGTGTGTTATGTGGGTGTGTGTGTGAGGGGGTCTGTCACCTGCAGTGCTGTGCATGTCTGCTGTGGGGGTGTTGTTGTGTGTGTTGTGTGTGTGTGTGTGTGTGTGTGTGTGTGTGTGTGTGTGTGTGTGTGTGTGTGTGTGTGTGTGTGTGTGTGTGTGTGTGTGTGTAGGGTGTACTCCTCACCTGCAGTGCTGTGCATGTCTGCTGTGGAGGGTGTTTGTGTGTGTGTGTGTGTGTAGTGTGTGTGTGTGTGTGTGTGTGTGTGTGTGTGTGTGTGTGTGTGTGTGTGTGTGTGTGTGTGTGTGTAGTGTGTGTGTGTGTGTGTGTGTGTGTGTGTGTGTGTGTGTGTGTGTGTGTAGGTGTGTGTGTGTGTGTGGTGTGTACTCCTCACCTGCAGTGCTGTGTATCCTGGCGCTGCGTGTTCGTCCGGGGATCTGTTGTTCTGCCTTCCCATTGAGGAGGGGGAGGGGCTGTCGAAGGGGGAGGGGCTGTCGAAGGGGGAGGGGCTGTCTCAAGGAGGGGGGGCGCTGTGGGGCTGCAGCTGGAGCCGTGGGTGGGGCCAAGGAATCTAGTCTGGATACACCCCTCGATGACACACGCTTCTTCCTCTCTGGGCTAAAGGAGGGAGATAGAACGTTAAGATCACAAAGACCAATCACAAGGCTCTAACAGTCTGATGCTAGGTCAGGTTAACCAATCACAAGGCTCTAACACTCTGATGCTCGGTCAGGTTAACCAATCACAAGGCTCTAACACTCTGATGCTCGGTCGGTCAGGTTAACCAATCACAAGGCTCTAACACTGATGCTCGGTCAGGTTAACCAATCACAAGGCTCTAACACTCTGATGCTCGGTCAGGATAACCAATCACAAGGCTCTAACACTCTGATGCTCGGTCAGGATAACCAATCACAAGGCTCTAACACTCTGATGCTCGGTCAGGATAACCAATCACAAGGCTCTAACACTCTGATGCTCGGTCAGGATAACCAATCACAAGGCTCTAACACTCTGATGCTCGGTCAGGATAACCAATCACAAGGCTCTAACACTCTGATGCTCGGTCAGGTTAAAGACAATAACGATTCTCCGTCTTAAATTGTATAGTTTATTTACGTATTAGGGTACTTAAGGTTTGATTATAAACGTTGTTTGGAAAAGTTTATTAGTAACGTTTGGGATTAATTTTGTATGCATTTTGATGGAGGGAAACTGGGTGGGTTATTGAAGCGCTCCAGCTAAACTGAGTTTTTACGGATATAAAGAAGGACCTTATCGAACAAAGGACCATTTGTGATGTAACTGGGACCTTTTGGAGTGCCAACAGAAGAAGATCATCAAAGGTAAGGCATTTATTATATCGCTATTTCTGACTTTGGTGTTGTACCTGCCTGGTTGAAATATAAAAAATATGTTTTTCATGGTTTTGTATGCGGGGCGCTGTCCTCAGGTAATCAAATGGTGTGCTTTCACGGTAGAGCCTTTTTGAAATCTGACACGGCGGCTGGATTAACAAGAAGTTAAGCTTTATTTTGATGCATTACACTTGTGATTTTATGAAAGTTTAATATTTATAATTCTGTAGTTTGAATTTCGCGCTCTGCAATTTCACCGGATGTTGGCCAGGTGGTACGCTACTGTCCCACCTGCCCATAAGAAGTTAACCAATCACAAGGCTCTAACACACTGATGCTACGTCAGGTTAACCAATCACAAGGCTCTAACACTCTGATGCTACGTCAGGTTAACCAATCACAAGGCTCTAACACTCTGATGCTAGGTCAGGTTAGCCAATCAGGTACCTTGAGGCAGCGCTGCTGGATGGAGAGTCACTCCTCCTCCTCTTCATAGCTTGTCGTGTCTGTCTTTCGGTTTCTCTGGCCGCCACGTGTCTTGTCTGTCTGTCGGTTTGTCTGTCCACCACGTGTCTGGTCTGTCTGTCGGTTTGTCTTTCGGCCACGTGTCTTGTCTGTCTGTCGGTTTGTCTGTCCGCCATGTGTCTGGTCTGTCTTTCGGTTTGTCTTTCCGCCACATGTCTGGTCTGTCTGTCGGTTTGTCTTTCGGCCACGTGTCTTGTCTGTCTGTCGGTTTGTCTGTCCGCCACGTGTCTGGTCTGTCTGTCTGCTCTATGTCTCGTCTTTCTGTCCGTCTGTCCATGGATGGCTTTGTAGTCAGCCAGGATGGAGTTGACATGTTCCTCAAACAACGCAGACAGACGGAGACTCATACTGTAGATCTACACATGAATAAGAGTGTTAACATGTTAATAACATGATAAGAGTGTATTAACAGGTTAATAACATGAATAAGAGTGTTAACATGTTAATAACATGATAAGAGTGTATTAACAGGTTAATAACATGATAAGAGTGTATTAACAGGTTAATAACATGAATAAGAGTGTATTAACAGATTACTAACATGAATAAGAGTGTATTAACATGTTAATAACATGATAAGAGTGTATTAACAGGTTAATAACATAAATAAGAGTGTATTAACAGGTTAATAACATGAATAAGAGTGTATTAACAGGTTAATAACATGAATAAGAGTGTATTAACAGGTTAATAACATGAATAAGAGTGTATTAACAGGTTAATAACATGATAAGAGTGTATTAACAGGTTAATAACATGAATAAGAGTGTATTAACAGATTACTAACATGAATAAGAGTGTATTAACAGGTTAATAACATGAATAAGAGTGTATTAACAGATTAATAACATGAATAAGAGTGTATTAACAGATTACTAACATGAATAAGAGTGTATTAACAGGTTAATAACATGAATAAGAGTGTATTAACAGGTTAATAACATGATAAGAGTGTATTAACAGGTTAATAACATGAATAAGAGTGTATTAACAGGTTAATAACATAATAAGAGTGTATTAACAGGTTAATAACATGAATAAGAGTGTATTAACAGGTTAATAACATGAATAAGAGTGTATTAACAGGTTAATAACATGAATAAGAGTGTATTAACAGGTTAATAACATGAATAAGAGTGTATTAACATGTTAATAACATGATAAGAGTGTATTAACAGGTTAATAACATAATAAGAGTGTATTAACAGGTTAATAACATGAATAAGAGTGTATTAACAGGTTAATAACATGATAAGAGTGTATTAACATGTTAATAACATGATAAGAGTGTATTAACATGTTAATAACATAAGTTATTAACAGGTTAATAACATGAATAAGAGTGTTAACATGTTAATAACATGATAAGAGTGTATTAACATGTTAATAACATGATAAGAGTGTATTAACATGTTAATATCATGATAAGAGTGTATTAACATGTTAATAACATGATAAGAGTGTATTAACATGTTATAAATATGATTAGTACAGGTTAATAACATGAATAAGAGTGTTAACATGAATAACATGATAAGAGTGTATTAACAGGTTAATAACATGATAACATATGAATAACATGATAAGTGTATTAACAAACATACATATGAACATATTGAGTGTATTACCTTGTTATGAACATGAATACGTGTATTAACATGTTATAAATATGAATATTAAGTGTATTCACACATAAATATGAATATTAAGTGTATTCACACATACATATGAATAGTAAGTGTATTCACACATACATATGAATAGTAAGTGTATTCACACATACATATGAATAGTAAGTGTATTCACACACAAATATGAATAGTAAGTGTATTCACACACAAATATGAATAATAAGTGTAACAGCGCGTCTCACCCGGGACTTCTTGCTGGGTGTGTAAGCTTTAGAGTTGCTGAAGATGAGCCGTACGTCCTGGTAGAGTTCCAGGGGAGAGGTGTACTCCCCCGATCTTAGCATCCCCCTCACCGTCCCAAAGTCCATGGGGGTGTCCACGATGTCCAGATAGTCCTGAGGGTCAGGTGGACAGACCAGGTTATACAGACAGACAGGTTAGAGACAAACCAGGTTATACAGACAGACAGGTTAGAGACAGACCAGGTTATACAGACAGACAGGTTAGAGACAGACCAGGTTAGAGATAGACCAGGTTATACAGACAGACAGGTTAGAGACAGACCAGGTTATACAGACAGACAGGTTAGAGACAGACCAGGTTAGAGATAGACCAGGTTATACAGACAGACAGGTTAGAGACAGACAGGTTAGAGACAGACATACAGGTTAGAGACAGACCAGGTTATACAGACAGACAGGTTAAAGACAGAAAGACAGGTTAGAGACAGACAGACAGGTTAAAGACAGACAGACAGGTTAGAGACAGACCAGGTTATACAGACAGACAGGTTAAAGACAGAAAGACAGGTTAGAGACAGACAGACAGGTTAAAGACAGACAGACAGGTTAGAGACAGACCAGGTTATACAGACAGACAGGTTAGAGACAGAAACACAGGTTAGAGACAGACAGACAGGTTAAAGACAGACTTACAGGTTAGAGACAGACCAGGTTATACAGACAGACAGGTTAAAGACAGAAAGACAGGTTAGAGACAGACAGACAGGTTAGGGACAGACAGGTTAGAGACAGACAGATAGGTTAGATACAGACCAGGTTATACAGAGAGACAGGTTAGAGACAGAAAGACAGGTTAGAGACAGACCAGGTTATACAGACAGACAGGTTAGAGACAGAAACACAGGTTAGAGACAGACAGACAGGTTAAAGACAGACATACAGGTTAGAGACAGACCAGGTTATACAGACAGACAGGTTAAAGACAGAAAGACAGGTTAGAGACAGACAGACAGGTTAAAGACAGACATACAGGTTAGAGACAGACCAGGTTATACAGACAGACAGGTTAAAGACAGAAAGACAGGTTAGAGGCAGACAGACAGGTTAGGGACAGACAGGTTAGAGACAGACAGGTTAGAGACAGACAGTCAGGTTAGATACAGACCCGGTTATACAGACAGACAGGTTAGAGACAGAAAGACAGGTTAGAGACAGACAGACAGGTTAAAGACAGACAGACAGGTTAGGGACAGACAGGTTAGAGACAGACAGACAGGTTAGAGACAGACAGACAGGTTAGAGACAGACATGGAAGAGAGAGAGATAGACTGTCAGACCAGGTTAGAGACAGACAGACAGACAGGTTAGAGACAGACAGACAGGTTAGAGACCGACAGACAGGTTAGAGACAGACAGGTTAGAGACAGACATGGAAGAGAGAGAGATAGATTGTCAGACCAGGTTAGAGACAGACAGGTTAGAGACAGACAGACAGGTTAGAGACAGACAGACCAGGTTAGAGACAGACAGGTTAGAGACAGACAGGTTAGAGACAGACAGGTTAGAGATAGACAGGTTAGAGACAGACAGACAGGTTAGAGACAGACAGGTATGTAAATAGGTGAGACAGGTATGTAAAGAAGTGAGACAGGTATGTAAAGAGGTGAGACAGGTATGTAAAGTGGTGAGACAGGTATGCTAAGTGGTGAGACAGTTGAGTAGAGAGTTGAGACAGGTATGTAAAGTGGTGAGACAGGTATTTAAAGAGGTGAGACAGGTATCTGAAGAGGTGAGACAGGCATTTAAAGAGGTGAGACAGGTATGTAAAGTGGTGAGCCATGTATTTAAAGAGGTGAGACAGGTATGTAAAGAGGTGAGACAGGTATGTAAAGAGGTGAGACGGGTATTTAAAGAGGTGAGACAGGTATGTAAAGAAGTGAGACAGGTATGTAAAGTGGTGAGACAGGTATGTAATGAGTTGAGACAGGTACGTAAAGAGGTGAGACAGGTATGTAAAGAAGTGAGACAGTTATGTAAAGAAGTGAGACAGGTATGTAAAGAGCAAGACAGGTATGTAAATAAGTGAGACAGGTATGTAAATGGTGAGACAGGTATGTAAAGAGGTGAGACAGGTATGTGTGAGACAGGTATGTAAAGAAGTGAGACAGGTATGTAAAGAGGTGAGACAGGTATGTAAAGAGGTGAGACAGGTATGTAAAGAGGTGAGACAGGTATGTAAAGAAGTGAGACAGATATGTGTGAGCCAAGTATAAAGTTGTGAGACAGGTATGTAAAGAAGTAAAGGTTTGTATAGAGGTGAGACAGGTATGTGAGACAGGTAAAAGAGGTGAGACAGGTATGTAAAGTTGTGAGACAGGTATGTAAAGAAGTGAGACAGGTTTGTATGTGAGACAGGTATGTAGGAAGTGAGACAGGTATGTAAAGAGGTGAGACAGGTATGTAAAGAGGTGAGCCAGGTATGTATAAAGTTGTGAGACAGGTATGTAAAGAAGTGAGACAGGTTTGTATGTGAGACAGGTATGTAAGGAAGTGAGACAGGTATGTCAAGAGGTGAGACAGGTATGTATAAAGTTGTGAGACAGGTATGTAAGTGAGACAGGTTTGTATGAGACAGGTATGTAAAGTGAGACAGGTATGTAAAGAGGTGAAAAGGTATGTAAAAGAGGTGAGACAGGTATGTAAAGTGAGACAGATATGTAAAGAGGTGAGCCAGGTATGTAAAGAGTGAGACAGGTATGTAAAGAGGTGAGACAGGTATGTAAAGGTGAGACAGGTATGTAAAGAGGTGAGACAGGTATGTAAAGAGGTGAGACAGGTATGTAAAGAGGTGAGACAGGTATGTAAGGTATGTAATGAGTTGAGACAGGTATGTAAAGAGGTGAGACAGGTATGTAAAGAAGTGAGACAGTTATGTAAAGAAGTGAGACAGGTATGTAAAGAGGTGAGACAGGTATGTAATGAGTTGAGACAGGTATGTAAAGAGGTGAGACAGGTATGTAAAGAGGTGAGACAGGTATGTAAAGAGGTGAGACAGGTATGTAAAGAAGTGAGACAGGTATGTAAAGAAGTGAGACAGGTATGTAAAGAGGTGAGACAGGTATGTAAAGAGGTGAGACAGGTATGTAAAGAGGTGAGACAGGTATGTAATGAGTTGAGACAGGTATGTAAAGAGGTGAGACAGTTATGTAAATAAGTGAGACAGTTATGTAAAGAAGTGAGACAGGTATGTAAGGAAGTGAGACAGGTATTTACGGGGTACTGTTCCAGGTCGACAGGTTGTCTGAAGGGTTCTGAGTCTTCACACTGGAAGAGCAGGTCTATCAGCTCCTTGCTGCGCCCCCGCCAGGCCTGGGGGTCTAAGGGCCGGCCTCGCCTTACACCACCGCCACGCTGCAGCTGCTGCAGACCAACGCCACGACCCTAATACACATCATATCATCAGCACAACTATGGATTTATCAGCATCTCCAATTAGCTGAGGCTACTCTTCCTGGGGTCCAAACAGGAAACAACAAATAAAATACATAATATACACGACCGTTCAAAAGTTTGGGGTCACTTAGAAATGTCCTTGTTTTCCATGAAAACATATACGAAATGAGTAGCAAAATGAACAGGAAATATAGGCACGACGTTGAAAAAGTTATAAATAATGATTTTTATTTTTTAAGAATAATTGTGTCCTTCAAACTTTGTTTTAGTCAAAGAATCCTCAATTTGCAGCAATTACAGCCTTGCAGACCTTTGTCATTCTAGTTGTCAGTTTGTTGAGGTAATCTGAAGAGATTTCACCCCATGCTTCCTGAAGCACCTCCCCCCAGTTGGATTGGCTTGATGGGCACGTCTTACTTACCATACGGTCAAGCTGCTCCCACAACAGCTCAATAACGTTGAGATCTGGTGACTGTGTTGGGCACTCCATTATAGACAGAATACAAGCTGACTGCTTCTTCCCTAAATAGTTCTTGCATAGTTTGGAGCTGTGCTTTGGGTCATTGTCCTGTTGTAGGAGGAAATTGGCTCCAATTAAGCACCGTCCAGAGGATATGGTATGGCGTTGCAAAATGGAGTGATAACCTTCCTTCTTCAAGATCCCTTTTACCCTGTATAAATCTCCCACTTTACCACCACCAAAGCACCCTCAGACCATCACATTGCCTCCACCATGATTGACAGATGGCGTCAACCAATGTTCTTCTTTGTGATCCTCAAACTTAGATTAGTCTGTCCATAACACTTTTTTCCATTCTTCCTCTGTCCAGTGTCTTGTGTTATTTTGCCCATCTTTTCTTTTTATTGGCCAGTCTGAGATATGGCTTTTTCTTTGCAACTCTGCCTAGAAGGCCAGAATCCCAGAGTCGCCTCTTCACTGTTGGTCGTTGAGACTGGTGTTTTGTGGGTACTATTTAATGAAGCTGCCAGTTGAGGACTTGTGAGGCGTCTGTTTCTCATACACTCTAATGTACTTGTCCTCTTGCTCAGTTGTGGACCGGGGCCTCCCACTCTTCTTTCTTTTCTGGTTAGGGTCAGTTTGTGCTGTTCTGTGAAGGGAGTAGTACACAGCAGAGTGCTGAAGGAGAACTGGACCGCAGAGTGCTGAAGCAGAACTGGACCACCGAGTGCTGAAGCAGAACGGGACCGCAGAGTGCTGAAGCAGAACGGGACCGCAGAGTGCTGAAGCAGAACTGGACCACCGAGTGCTGAAGCAGAACGGGACCACAGAGTGCTGAAGCAGAACGGGACCGCCCGAGTGCCAAAGCGTGTAGCACGTACAAATCTTCTGTCAACAGTTGTAACACTCACTACCGCATTCCAAACTGCCTCTGGAAGCAACGTCAGCACAATAACTGCTTGTTGGGAGCTTCAGGAAATGGGTTTCCGTGGCCGAGTGGCCGCACACAAGCCTAAAATCACCATGCGCATTGCCAAGTGTCGGCTGGAGTGGTGTAAAACTCGCTGCCATTGGACTCTGGAGCAGTGGAAACACGTTCTCTGGAGTGATGAATCACGCTTCACCATCTGGCAGTCCAGCAGACAAATCTGGGTTTGGAGGATGCCAGGAGAACACTACTTCCCACAATGCATAGTGCCAAGTGTAAAGTTTGGTGGAGGATAAATAATTGTCTGGTGCAGTTTTTCATGGTTCAGGCACTTAGTTTCAGTGAAGGGAAACCTTAATGCTACAGCATACAATGACATTCTAGACAATTCTTTGCCTCCAACTTTGTGGCAACAGTTTGGGTAAGGCCCTTTCCTGTTTCAGCATGACAATGCCTCTGTGTACAATTCGAGGTCCATACAGAAGTGGTTTGTTGAGATCGATGTGGAAGAACTTGAATGGCCTGCAAAGAGCCCTGACCTCAACCCCATCGAACACCTTTGGGATGAGTTAGAACACCGACTACGAGCCTAATCGCCCAACATCAGTGCCCGACCTCACCAATGCTCTTGTGGCTGATTGGAAGCAAGTCCCTGCAGCAATGTTACAACATCTAGTGGAAAGCCTTCCCAGAAGAGTGGAGGCTGTTATAGCAGCAAAGGGGGGACAAACTCCATATTAATGCCCATGATTTTGGAATGAGATGTTTGATAAGCTGGTGTCCATATTATTTTGGTCATGTAGTGTATTTCTGGGCAGTGGAATAACCTTTACCTCCCTCCAGCCCTGAGGGCACACTCCTAGGCTTATATTGAAGATGTGGCAAACAGGAGTCACAATGTATTCAGGTTTTCGTTTCCAGGTGGTTTGTCCTTATTTACAGATAGCAATAATTGTTTCACCTCGTCCACATTGTGGAATTCAAAGCTACAGTCTTATAGTCCTACAGTCGTTATTTGGTTCGTTGTGCATGAACGTTGTGCATGAACGTTGTGCATGAATGTTGTGCATGAATGTTGTGCATGAATGTTGTGCATGAATGTTGTGCATGAATGTTGTGCATGAATGTTGTGCATGAATGTTGTGCATGAATGTTGTGCATGAATGTTGTGCATGAATGTTGTGCATGAATGTTGTGCATGAATGTTGTGCATGAACGTTGTGCATGAATGTGAAGGCATTTGTTGTTTGCATGGCATGCCTAAGTTGGTAACACTTTACTTGACACCCAGCATGTCATAATATGTTATAACAGCGAACATAAACTTGCCATAACCTGTTATAATATGGTCATAAATAACACTGTCATGACAAATATATTTAAACCTGTTGTGACATACAGTATATTGCAATATTTTATGGCTGGTTATGACACCTACATGAGAGTGTCAAAACACACAAAACCACACAAGGCAGAACATTCCACTACACCATAGGAATGTTACACCATACTGTCAACAGTATGTTTATATTATATATTTATTTTTTAATGAATCATGTTCAATTATCATTGTAATTGCGCACATATTGATGTCCAACATGCACCTACCGCAATGCTCTGTTGCTGATTTCAGGAGTACGAAAAAAAGATGTATTTGAATATATTTGATACTCTCATGTAGGTGTTATAACCAGCCATAAAATAACACCATATACGGGCCATGACAGGTTATGACATACTATGACAGGTTACGACATACTATGACAGGTTACGACATACTATGACAGGTTGCGACATACTATGACAGGTTACGACATACTATGACAGGTTACGACATACTATGACAGGTTACGACATACTCAGTGCTAACAGTATAACTCAGGTTCGGACTTATCAGAGGTGTGATGAGGTGTGTTACCTTCCTGTTTCGTGTGGACGTTCCAGGAGTGTTCGTATCTTCATCTTCATCATCCTACATCACCATGGAAACATAACATCAACATATAGGAACATATAGGATACTCTTTCTGTTTCTACTACTGTTAGTGTTTACACATAACAAAGTAAAAAGATAAAGACACACCTCATCCTCGGTGTCAGAGAAAGCAGTCTTCTTCATGATGTTGTACAGAGGAATAATGTCAGTCATAGTGGGGTCCCTGGGATAGAGAGAGAGAGAGGGGGAGAGAGAGAGAGGGAGGAAGGAGGAGGGAGAGAGAGAGAGAGAGAGAGGGAGGGAGAGAGAGGAAGAGATGAGAGAGAGAGAGAGAGAGGGAGAAAGGAAGAGAGAGAGAGAGAGAGAGAGAGGAAGGAAGAGAGAGAGAGTGAGAGAGAGAGGGAAAGGAGAGAGAGAGAGAGAGAGAGAGAGAGAGAGAGAGAGAGAGAGAGAGAGAGAGAGAGAGAGAGAGAGAGAGAGGAGAGGAAGAGAGAGAGAGAGGAGAGAGAGAGAGAGAGAGAGAGAGAGAGAGAGAGAGGGGGGAGAGAGAGAGAGAGAGAGAGAGAGGAGAGGAGAGAGAGAGAGAGAGAGAGAGAGAGAGAGAGAGAAGAGAGAGAGATGAGAGAGAGAGAGAGATTAGAGAGAGAGAAGAGAGAGAGAGAGAGAGAGAGAGAGAGAGAGAGAGAGAGAGAGAGAGAGAGAGGGGGAGAGGAGGGAGAGAGAGAGAGAGAGAGAGAGAGAGAGAGAGAGAGAGAGAGAGAGAGAGAGAGAGAGAGAGAGAGAGAGAGAGAGAGAGAGAGAGAGAGAGAGAGAGAGGTGAAAATTGGAACACACTAAACTAAACAAACAACAACACGAAGATGTGTGGATAATATTTTTGGCTCTATAACAAACGACACATCTTGACATCAACTGTTCAGAGGAGACTGTGTGAATCAGGCCTTCATGGTCAAAGTGCTGCAAAGAAACCACTACTAAAGGACACCAATAAGAAGAATAGACTTGCTTCGTTCGGCCAAGAAATATGAGCAATGAACATTAGACCAGTGGAAATCTGTCCTTTGGTCTGATGAAATTCAAATTTGAGATTTTTGGTTCTAACCACTGTGTCTTTGTGAGACGCAGAGAAGGTGAATGGATGATCTCTGCATGTGTCATTCCCACCGTGAAGCATGGAGGAGGAGGTGTGATGGTGCTTTGCTGGTGACACTGTCTGCTATACAAATTCACATTTCTTTCCACAAGGCCGTGGGGTGAGACAGGGTTGCATCTTGAGTATTTTCCACATTTTGTTACGTTACAGCCTTATTCTCAAATGGATTCCGCCACAAATGTATCCTCGACAATCTACACCCCATAATGACAAAGCGAAAACAGGTTTTACATTTTTTAGCAAAGAAAATAAAAAATAAGCAAATACAACTTATATTCAGACACTTTGCTATGACTGAAGACAACCTGTAATACATTCAATTAATTGGACATGATTTGGAAAGGCACACACCTGTCTATATAAGGTCCCACAGTTGACAGTACATGTCAGAGCAAAAACTAGGCCACGAGGCCTAAGGAATTGTCCGTAGAGCTCTGAGACAGGATTGTGTTGAGGTATAGATCTGGGGAAGGGTACCAAAACATTTCTGCAGCATTGAAGGTCCCCAAGAACACAGTGGCCTCCGTCATTCTGCAGCATTGAAGGTCCCCAAGAACACAGTGGCCTCCGTCATTCTGCAGCATTGAAGGTCCCCAAGAACACAGTGGCCTCCGTCATTCTGCAGCATTGAAGGTCCCCAAGAACACAGTGGCCTCTGTCATTCTGCAGCATTGAAGGTCCCCAAGAACACAGTGGCCTCCATCATTCTGCAGCATTGAAGGTCCCCAAGAACACAGTGGCCTCCATCATTCTGCAGCATTGAAGGTCCCCAAGAACACAGTGGCCTCCATCATTCTGCAGCATTGAAGGTCCCCAAGAAGTGGCCTCCGTCATTCTGCAGCATTGAAGGTCCCCAAGAACACAGTGGCCTCCATCATTCTGCAGCATTGAAGGTCCCCAAGAACACAGTGGCCTCCGTCATTCTGCAGCATTGAAGATCCCCAAGAATACAGGGGCCTCCATCATTCTGCATTGAAGGTCCCCAAGAACACAGTGGCCTCCATCATTCTGCAGCATTGAAGGTCCCCAAGAACACAGTGGCCTCCATCATTCTGCAGCATTGAAGGTCCCCAAGAACACAGTGGCCTCTGCATTGTTATTTGGAAGACGTTTGGAACCATCAAGACTCTTCCTAGGGCTGGACGGTCTGGAGGTGGCCAAGAACCCAATGGTCACTCTGACAGAGCTCCAGAGTTCCTCTGTGGAGATGGGAGAACCTTCCAGAAGGATAACTATCTCTGCAGCACTCCACCAATCAGGCAGCACTCCACCAATCAGGCCTTTATGGTAGAGTGGCCAAAAGAAGCCACTCCTCAGTAAAGGCACATGAAGGACTCTTAGAACATGATA